>NC_080176.1:22798478-22944951 GCF_950295315.1 Erinaceus europaeus | reverse complement strand
AGGGAAGAGCTCAAAGCCCTGCTGAGCTCTGGATGATGGTGGTGCTGGGAATTGAACCTGGGACCTCAGAGCCTCAGGCAGGAGAGTCTTTTGCAGAATCACTGTGCTGTTTCCCCAACAACCCCCACTCTTTTTTTTTCCTTTTAATTTTCTCTCTCTCTTTATTTAATAAGACAGAGAGAAATTGAAAGACATGGGGAAGATACAGAGAGAGAGATACTGGAGCAGGAAAGATAGCATAATGGTTAGGCAAAAAGACATATATGTCTGAGACTCCAATGTTCCAGGTTCAATCCCCAACAGCACCATAAGCCAGAGCTGAACAGTGGTTTGTTAAAAAAAAAGAAAAAGAAAAAAGAAAAAAAGAAAGAAAGAAAAGGAGAGGGGAGGTAGATAGCAGAATGGTTCTGCAAAGAGACTTTCATGCCTGGTTCAATCCCCCTGCACCAACATAAGCCATAAATAAAAAAGGAGGAGGAGAAGAAAGAGATAAATTTACCATTTTGGCGGGAGTAGACAATTTAATGGTTATGCAAAGAGACTCTCATGCCTGAGGCTCCAAAGTCCCAGGTTCAATCCCCCACCACCACCACCCATAAGCCATGGCTGATCAGTTAAAGGAGAGAGATATACCTGCATACCGGCTTCACCAATTGTGAAGCTTCCTTCCTGCAAATGGGGACGGGGGCTTGAACCTATTCCTTGTAAATAGTGTGCTTAAATAGGTCTACCACTGCTCGGCCCCAAAAGTGTGGGGTGTGTATGTGTGTGTGTGTGTGTGTGTGTGTGTGTGTGTGTTTGTTTGGTTGATTTTAATCAGAGAGAGACCAGAGCTCTGGCTTATGATGGTACAGGGGAATTGAACCTGAGACCTTGGAGCTTCAGGCATCAACGTCTTTTACTCTGACACCATCCTTCCTGGACATTCTTTTTATTATTATATTTATTTATTTATTTATTCCCTTTTGTTGCCCTGTTGTTTTATTGTTATAGTTATTATTGTCATCGTTGTTGGACAGGACAGAGAGAAATGGAGAGAGGAGGGTGAAGACAGAGAGGAGGAGAGAGACTCCCCTGCAGGTGTGGAGCTGTGGCTCGAGCCAGGATCTTTCCACCTGTATTTGTGCTTTGTGTTACCTGCACTTAAACCTCTGCGCTACGCGCCCGACTCCCCCTGGACAATTTTTTTAAACCACCTCTATGTTAGCTATCAAGCTCCAGAAAAAATTATCAAAGTCCTGGGCTCTTAGGAACATACCTAAAAATAGACTTCCTAGCTTCTTCTCACACGAAGAACCCCTAGTTTTATCTGCTCTCTATTCCCACCTTTGGGTCGTCTGTTTTTTTAAATAATTTGTCCTGCTTTATATCTTACCACCTTTCAGTCACCAAGTTGCAGATGCTAATATTGATTCCATCCTGAATTCCCTGGCAGACAACCCCCACCAATATGTCCTGGAACCCCACTTCCCCAGAGCCCTGCCCCACTAGGGAAAGACAGAAATAGGCTTGGGGGATGGACCCACCTGCCAATGCCCATGTCCAGCAGAGAAGCCATTACAGAAGCCAGACCTCTCACCTTCTGCTCCCCATAGAGACCTTTGGTCCAAGGGGCCAGGTGGTGGCGCACTTGAAGCATAAGGACCCAAATTCAAGCCCCCACCCTGCAAGGGGTCCACTTCACAAGCAGTGAAGCAGTTCTGCAGGTGTCTATCTTTATCTCTGTCGCTCTCTCTTTTTTTTAAATTTATTTAAGAAAGGAGACATTAACAACAACAAAAAACCTGTAGGATAGGAGGCTTACAGCTCCACACAATTCCCACCACCCGATCACCATATCCCATCCCATCCCCTGATAGCTTTCCCATTCTCTATCCCTCTGGGAGCATGGACCCAGGGTCGTTGTGGGTTGCAGAAGGTGGAAGGTCTGGCTTCTGTAATTGCTTCCCGCTGAACATGGGCGTTGACTGGTCGGTCCATACTCCCAGTCTGCCTCTCTCTTTCCCTAGTAAGGTGGGTCTCTGGGGAAGTGGAGCTCCAGGACACATTGGTGGGGTCGTAACTCCAGGGAAGTCTGGTCGGCATCGTGCTGGCATCAAACATGGCTGAAAAGAGAGTTAACATACAAAGTCAAACAAATTGTGAACAATCATGGACCTAAAGGCTGGAATAGTGCAGATGAAGTGTTGGGGGATACTCACTGCAGACTCTTATGTACTTCTGCTTTCAGGTATATATTTTGCCCTCGTTTATGGATACATGTGAACATATGCTCTATCTCAGGGGACCTGGTCTATATCTAGGTTTGGGGGCTTTATTGAGGCATGGACCACCTGGAATGGATGTCTTTTTAAAAATTTATTTATTTATTTATTTATTTATTTATTTATTTATTCCCTTTTGTTGCCCTTGTTGTTTTATTGTTGTAGTTATTATTGTTGTTGCCGTCGTTGTTGGACAGGACAGAGAAAAATGGAAAGAGGAGGGGAAGATAGAGAGGGGGAGAGAAAGACAGACACCTGCAGACCTGCTTCACCGCTTGTGAAGCAACTCCCCTGCAGGTGGGAAGCCGGGCCTCGAACCAGGATCCTTCCTCTGGTCCTTGCACTTTGCGCCACCTGCGCTTAACCCTCTGCGCTACCGCCCAACTCCCTAAGTTCTCTCTGTCTCTTTATTTCCCTGTCCTCTCTCAATTTCTCTCTATCCTGTGTAATACAAATTAGAAAGAATGAAAGGAAAAAAATGGGGAATCGGGCAGTAGTGCAGCGGGTTAAGCGCACATGGCGCAAAGCGCAAGGACCTGAGTAAGGATCCCGGTTCCAGCTCTCAGCTCCTCACATGCAGGGGGGTCGCTTCACAGGTGGTGAAGCAGGTCTGCAGGTGTCTATCTTTCTCTCCTCCTCTCTCTCTTCCCCTCCTCTCTCCATTTCTCTCTGTCCTATCCAACAACGATGACATCAATAACAACAATATCTACAACAATAAAACAATAAGGGCAACAAAAGGGAATAAATAAATAAATTTAAAAAAAAAAAAGGAAAAAATGGCCTCCAGGAGCAGTGGAGTGTTGGCACCTAGCCCCAGCAATAACCATGGCATTCATAAAGTAATAATAATAATAAATAAGATAAAACAATAAATTAAATAGTAATAATAAAATAAAAGAATTTGGTCCAAGGGGTACAAGGACCCACACAAGGATCTGGGTTCAAGTCTCCAGTCCCCACCTATAGGGGGAGCTTGATTCATTAACAGGTGGTGAAGCAGACCTGCATTTGTCTGTTTTTCTCTCTTCCTCTCTATCTTCCACTCCTCTCTCAATTTCTCTCTATCCTAGCCAATAAAATGGGGGAAATGTCCTCCAGGAGCAGTGGGTTTGTAGTGCAGGCACCAGAGCCTCAGTGATAGCCCTGGAGGCAAAAAAAAAAAAGTGGTCCAGGAGGTGGCACACTGGGTGAGGCATTGGACCCTCAAGCATGAGGTCTTGAGTTCAATCCCCAGCAGTGTATGTACCAGAGTGATGTCTGGTTCTTTCTCTCTCCACCTGTCTTTCTCATGAATAAGTAAATAAGAGTCGGGTGAGTTAAGCGCACATGGTGCAAAGCACAAGGATAGGAGTAAGGATCCCGGTTCAAGACCCCAGTTCTCCACTCTGTCTCCTCCTCCTCTCTCCATTTCTCTCTGTCCTATCGAACAACGACATCAATAACAACAACAACAACAACAATAACTACAACAATAAAACAAGGACAAGAAAATGGAATAAATTAGTAAACATTTTTTTAAAAAAGAAAGGGGGCTGGGTCATTGCACACCTGGTTGAGCACACAAGTTACAAGTTTGAGCCCCTGGTCCCCAACATGCAGGGGGAAAGCTTTGCAAGTGGTGAAGCAGGGCTGCAGGTCTGTCTCTGTCTCCCTTCCACTCTTCTCCCCCTTCCTCTCAATTTCTGACTGTCTGTATCCAATAAAGATAATAAAATTAAAAAAAAAATTCTTTTGCATACTGTCTTCCCAGCCCACCCCCACCCCAATTTATTTTTAGATAGAGGGAGGGAAGGAGAGAGAGAGAGAGAAAGAGACCCACAGTACCGTAGCTCAAATGAGTTATTACAAAGGTCCAGAATGTTGGCCTTTCAGACAATTCTGTCACCAGCATTGCTTGTGCTAAAGTTAGAGTTATGTACTGGTTCAATCAATCTCTCTCTCCTCAATGGATAAAGAAATCCTTAAAGAGGGGGGGGGGGTTTAGATGGATGGTGGCACAACTGGTTTAGCGCACATGTTACAGTGCACAAAGATTCGGGTTCGAGTCCCCGTCCCCACCTGCAGCGGGAAAGCTTCAGGAGTGGTGAAGCAGGGCTGCAGGTGTCTCTCTCTCTCTCTCCCTCTCTGTCTCCCCTTCCTCTCTCAATTTCTCTCTGTCTCTATTCAGTAAGTACTAATATATTTATTATATTATATATTATGGAACTATCTCCTCCCCCCGGGGTGGGGGGCTCAGCTGAAGCATCTTGGGGGAGGGAGGAAGCAATGAGATACAGAATCCTTCTCTTGGGAGACCAGAGCTGGCCTGCCTGCTGCGGGGGTCTCTGGGGTTTGGGAGGGGTCTTCCCCCACTGACTCCATTGGACCTAAAAGACTTGCTTTCGGTGGAATCCAGGAGACGGAGGGTCCCCAGTCTTCGTGCTGCATATGGCCGATGCCCCTGCATGCAACAGCCCAGACAGGGGCAGAGCTCAAGGCAGGTCCCCAGCCAACCCCACCTCCCATGTCCCAGGCAGCTGGGCCAGAGTGGGGCTGCTGAAAGGGAACGTGGGCTGGGGTCTGAGCTTGCAGTTGAAGGTGATGTTGGTGCTGGATAAGCCTGGGGGAAACAGGCAGGGACGAGAACACACGGAAACTGCTCCCCAACCTCAGTGTCTGCCAGGCCCAGCACCCAGTCTCAGGTGTCAGAAAACAGTGCCCCAGGCCTGGAAAGGAGAAAGCCCAAGGGAAGGTGCTGGAGGGGGGCGGGATGCACCCCAGCTGTGCATCCTTCCTGGAAGGTCTTTGTCCTCACTCCTGCTTTTAATTCTGTCTCAGGCCCTGGGCTGCCCCCTCACCTCCTCCAAATCACACCCCAGGTGGCTCAGTCCCCAAGAGGATTTAGTGAGACTTTGATTTTTTTTCTTAGTCTTTATTTGTTTATTGGATAGAGACAGCCAGAAATAGAGAAGGAAGGGGGTGATAGAAAGGGAGAGAGACAGAGAGACACCTGCAGCCCTGCTTCACTACTGGCAAAGCTTTCCCCCTGCAGGTGGGGACTGGGGGCTCGAACCAGGGTCTTTGCATATTGCAACATGTGCGTTCAACCAGGTGTTCCACTGCCCGGCCCCCAGACTTTCATTTTTTTAATATGTATATTTTATTTAATTAATTCTAGCAAGGGAGATACAGAGAGAGGAAGGCCAGAGCCCTGCTCCACTCTGGCTGATGGTGGTGCTGGGGATTGAACCTGGGACCTCAGAGCCTCAGGCAGGAGAGTCTTTCTAAACCATCATGTCGTCTCCCCGGCCTATTCACTTAAAAAAAATTTTTTATTATCATTATTTATTATTGGATAGAGATAGAGAGAAATCAAAAGGGAAGGGGGAGATAGAGAGGGAGAGAGACAGACAGACACCTGCAACCCTGCTTCACCACTCACAAATGCTTTCTTCCTGTAAGTAGGGACCAGGGGCTTGAACCCGGCACTTTGTGCATTGTGACATGTGCACTCAGCCAGGTGTGCCACTGTCCAGCCCCTCCCCTTTTTTTAAAAAAATACTATTTAGGAGACTGGGAGAGGGCAGGAGTAGATAGCATAATGTTTAAGCAAAGATACTCTCCTGCCTGAGGCTCCAAAGTCCCAGGTTCAGTCCCTCTCACCAACATAAGCCAGAGCTGAGCAAAGTACTAGTTTTTCTGTATCTCTCCCTCAAATTAAATTAAATTAATTTAATTAAAATAAGTAAAATATTTTTAAAGTACAAATAAACGGAGTCTAGTACTTTCTCGACTGAGCCTCTCCTAGGCTGCTCACATCTCTTTCCTAACTAAAGCCTCTTATTTTGAATCTTCAGGATTTATGGATTTTTCAGATTAAATTAGTACTTGGTGAGAGAGAGTGGGAACCAGAGCAGCACTCCAGCACATGAGACGCCAGGGACTGAACCCAGGACCTCAGAGTCTCATGCTTGAGGGGTCAGTGCTTTTTATTTTATTTTATTTTATTTTATTTTACTTTATTTTATTTTATTTTTACCAGAGCATTGTTCAGCTCTGGCTTATTGTGGTGCAGGGGATTGAATCTGGGACTTTGGAGCCTAAGGCATGACAGTCTCTTTGCATAACATTATGCTATTTACCCCTGCCCTATTTCTTTATTTATTTTTAATTAATGAGAGGGAGAGCGCCCAAGCAGCACACAGACACATGTAATGCAGGGGGTCAGACTCAGGAGCTCAGGCTTGCAAGTCCAGAGCTTTAACCACCGTGCTAGCCCCGCAGCCGCACCCCAAGAGAAGGTCTGCACATGCTCCCCCACCCCTAGCTGGACCGCTCCAGCCCCACCCAGCCTGCCAGGAGGGCGCTTCTCTAGCGCCATCTGGCGTCAACTGGAAGTGCTGCAGGCCCAAGCGCAGCGGTGGAAGGGGGGCGGGAGGCTGGTCTTGGGTGGGGTACAGCGGCTCTCCAGCGGCCCGGAAGGATCTTCAGTCTCTGCTGTCGTGGGCGGGTCCCTAAGGAGGGCCAGGGCCGGGCCATGAGGCTCCTCTAGACAATCTTCTTAGTCCAGCCACTGGGGGCTGCAGGGGGTGTGGAATGCAGGAGCCGAGGGGCGGGGATCTGGCCTGCCACTAACTACAGCAAGCCCCATCCTTGGGGTCGTCAGAGCTTGGGAAACAGGCTGGGATCTTACTGCTCTTATCCAGCGCTCAAGCTCCACTGGGGCCTGCTCCAGTCGGGGGGGGGGGGCTTGCCCTCCTCCCACCACCCCCCTCCCGGGAACTGATGCTTTGTCTCCCTGAGGCCCTGGCTCTGATGAACCCCCAGAGTGGGCCCGACCCCGCTGAGTCACCCTGGGGCCAGTCCAGGCCCGTTCTGCCATCCCGGCCCCAGCCAGTGGAGACCTACGCCCCAGGTCCAACTCTCAGCCAGCCCCCACTTTTTTCTCTTCCAGTCTACTCCACCTCATCCAACCTTAGGGACAAGATATCCGGGTCGCCACCCCCTCCCTGCCCAGGTCAGGTTTCCAATTCCCTTACCCACATCCCCAGACAGCGCCTCAATCTTCTTCCCTGCCACTCCCCCAAAAGAAGTCCTCAAAGTGCACCCACACTTTGGCACCCCCGGGAGGAGGGCGGATGGTGGGCAGACAGCTGGGGTCACGCCCCCAGGCCCGGAATGCCCAAACCGGACCCTCAAACTCACCACCCAGACAGCCCCCAACCACCCAGCCCCCAACCTCCCACCACCCAGACCCCCAACCTCCCCTCCGAACCCTGAAACCCGCACCCCCTAGACACCCCAACCTCCTACCCTCCCAAACCCCCCAACCTCCCAACCCCCAGGCCACCAACCCCCCCCACTCAGACCCTCCCAACCTCCCACCACCCAGACAGCCCCCAACCATGCAGCCTCCAGTCCCCAAAACCTCCAGACCCCCCAACCTCCTACCCTCCCAAACTCCTACCCTCCCTCCCCCAGACCCACAACCTCCTACCCACCCAGACCCCCCAAACCTCCCACTACCCACAGTCCCCCCTCACCCCCCCCCCCCCAGCTTCCCCCTCAACCCAGGAATCCGCTGAGTCACTTCCGAGGCTGCAGTTAGCACCAGTGACAGCAAGTGTCATTCAGTTCTGGGCTCACCTGGGGGCCCCTGGGCCACCAAGTCTCTCTCCCCCCAAGGGGGTCAACTGCACTTCAATCCTGGTCACCACTCCCAGCACCCCAGGGCCCAGCATTCACCCCCATCTTTGCAACAGCCTGGCCCTGCATCCTGGCCATCTGTCACCCGGCATCCCATCCGACAGCTGGGCCTGGCAGGGCTGAGGGGCAGAGCCCAGGTGCACCCTGGGGTGCAGGTGCAGGGTTCCTACCCCACTCTCACCTGCCCATCTCTGCTGCACCCCACAAATGCCAGCACCCCACCAGCAGGGGCAGCTCGGGGGTACAGGTGAAGAGAGGGAAACAGCCTCGGTGCACCTGGCTGAGAAAGGAGCAGGTTTGAGGCCCCAGCCCCCACCTGCAGGGGGCAAACTTCATGAGCGGTAAGGGTGTCTCTCTGTCCCCCACTTCCCTCTCTATTTTGCTGTTTCTGCACACAATAAATAAATAAATATAGGGGGCTGGGCGGTAGCTTAGCAGGTTAAGCACACATGCCTTTGTTGTTGTTATTATTGTCATTGTTGTTATTGCTGTGATTGGACAGGACAGAGAGAGGAGGGGAAGACAGAGAGGGGGAGAGAAAGACAGACACCTGCAGACCTGCTTCACCACCTGTGAAGCGACTCCCCTGCAGGTGGGGAGCTAGGGGGCTCCAACTGGGATCCTTAAGCCCGTCCTTGTGCTTTGCGCCATGTGCGCTTAACCCACTGCACTACCGCCTCCTGGCCCCTGTAATTCTTTTTTCTTTTCTTTTTTTCCCTTCCTTCCTTCCTTCCTTCCTTCCTTCCTTCCTTCCTTCCTTCCTCTGTCTCTGTCTTTCTCTCTCTCTCTCTGTATCTTTTTCTCATTAAAAATACATCATATATGTTTAAATACAGTGTCTGGGATTTCAGAGAAGCTGATTCACAGAAGTCAGTCGCAAACAAAGAGCAGATGTGATGCAGGAGCCAATGCTCTTGCTTCTTCACTGCCGCGCTGAGTCCCAGACCTGCCGCCTAGAAACCACCGGGCTTCTTGCCAGTGGACCTCAACACAGAGACAGTGACAGAGACAGAGATACATATCTAGTCATTCTCTTTTCCCCAGTAATTATTATTTTTTTACTTTTCACCTTCACTAGGGCTGTCTGCCTGAACAAGTCCACCACTCCCAGAGGATACTTTAAAAAAAAAAAAAAATATATATATATATATATATATATATATATATATTATACTGACTGGGGTCAGGTGGTGCACACCTGGGTGAGTATGCATGTTAATTGCCATGCTCAAGGTCCCAGGTTCAATACCCCAGTTGCCACTCATGGTGGGGGGAGCTTCACCCCTACAAGTGTCTCTTTGTCTCTCTCTCTCTCTGTTTTTTCCCAGAGCCCTGATTAGCTCTGGCTTATGGTGGTGCGGGGAATTGAACCTGGGACTTTGGAGCCTCAGGCATGACAGTCTTTTTGCATAACCATTATGCTATCTACCCCTGCCCTCTCTCCCTCTCATCTCCCTCTGCCCTCTCAATTTCTCTCTCTCCTGTCCAATTGGAAAATAATAATAAGTAAAAATATATAAAATTCATTTTCAAAGTATGCTGATATTACATATTTTTTAAATTTCTTTATTGGGAAATTAATGTTTTACATTCAACAGTAAATACAATAGTTTGTACATGCATAACATTCCCCAGTTTCCCATTTAACAATACAACCCCCACTATGTCATTCATCATCCTTCATGGACCTGTATTCTCCCCACCCACCCACCCACCCACCCCAGAGTCTTTTACTTTGGTGCAATACGCCAATTCCATTTCAGGTTCTACTTGTGTTTTCTCTTCTGATCTTGTTTTTCAACTTCTGCCTGAGAGTGAGATCATCCCGTATTCATCCTTCTGTTTCTGACTTATTTCACATAACATGAATTTTTCAAGGTCCATCCAAGATCGGCTGAAAACGGTGAAGTCACCATTTTTTACAGCTGAGTAGTATTCCATTGTGTCTATATACCACAACTTGCTCAGCCACTCATCTGTTGTTGGACATCTGGGTTGCTTCCAGGTTTTGGCTATTACAAATTGTGCTGCCATGGGATGATCTCACTCTCAGGCCGAAGTTGAAAAACAAGATTAGAAAAGAAAACACAAGTCGAACCTGAAATGGAATTGGAGTATTACACCAAAGTAAAAGACTCTGGGGTGGGTGGGTGGGTGGGTGGGGAGAATACAGGTCCATGAAAGATGATGAATGACATAGTGGGGGTTGTATTGTTACATGGGAATCTGGGGAATGTTATGCATGTACAAACTATTGTATTTACTGTTGAATGTAAAACATTAATTCCCCAATAAAGAAATAAATTATTAAAAAAAAAATTGTGCTGCCAAGAACATATGTGTACACAGATCTTTTTGGATAGGTGTGTTGGGTTCCTTAGGATATATCCCCAGGAGGGGAATTGCAGGGTCGTAGGGTAGGTCCATATCTAGCCTTCGGAATATATTACATATTTTATATTGAGCAGAGTTTGATGGGGAAAGAGAGGCAGCCTGGGGAGGGGTGGCTCAGTGCTGAATCCATGGGCTTGTGAGCTTGAAGGCTCGAGTTTGATTACCAGCATCACGTGAATCAGAGTGATGCTCTGGTCCTCTCTCTCTCTCTCTTCTCCCCTTCCCTCCCCTCCTCTTCTCTCTCTCTCTCCTCTCTCATTAATCAATCAACTTATCTATCTTTTTTTCCCCCCCAGAGCCCTGCCCAGCTCTGGCTGATGGTGGTGCTGGGGATTGAACCTGGGTCCAGGGAGTTTCAGGCATGGAAGTCTTTGTGCAGAACTGCTTTGCTGTCTCCCCGGCCTTAAATCAGGTTTTGTTTGTTTGTTTTGTTTTGTTTTTAGAAAAAGATACAACTACAGAATGGTTTCACTCATATGTGAATATAAAGAAGTGAACATAGGGATGAAAAGGGGGGAGAGATTTGGATGTAGTAATAGGGTTGTGTGTGGCTTGGAGGGCAAGAGGGGACGGGACCTGGAAGAAGAAGGGGGCAAATATGTATAAATCTCTATAGATAGTTGTGGAGATGACAGTTGACCCATGTCTGCAACCTTGGGAGAACCGCAGTGGTTTGCAGTGGAGGGACTTGGGATTCAGAACTCTGGTGGTGGGGACAGTGTGGAATTGTACCCCTGTTGGCATGTGATTTTGTAAATCAATATTAAATCCCTAATGAAAAAATCTTTTAAAAAAGTGAACATAGAAATATGAAAAAAATGACAACCTATATCTAAGATATAGTTGGGAGAATTAGTGTGATTATCTATGGGGGTGGGGTGGGGACACAGACCTTTGGTGATGGGAGTGGTGAAAAAAAAAAAGATAGGTGGGAGTTGGGCGGTAGCACAGTGGGTTAAGTTCACGTGGCACAAAGCACAAGGACCGGCATAAGAATCCCGGTTCGAGTCCCTGGCTCCCCACCTGCAGGGGAGTCGCTTCACAGGCGGTGAAGCAGGTCTGCCGGTGTCTATCTTTCTCTCTCCCTCTCTGTCTTCCTCTCCTCTCTCCATTTCTCTCTGTTCTATCCAACAACAACAACAATAATAACTACAACAATAAAACAATAAGGACAACAAAAAGGAATATATATATATATATATATATATATATATATATATTTAAAAAAAAAAAGATAGGTGGAGGTAGTCCACATGCCGGTTCTGTGAACAGACTCTCATGCCTGAGGCTTCGAGGTCCCAGGAAGCTTGAGCTCAATCCCAGGCTCTCTGGGAGCCCACGGTCAGCCAGCCTCCTCCCAGGGTCCTCCCCATGGCCTGCAGTCACCCCCGGCCCCCAGGATTCATGGAAAGACACTGACATCGTTCTCTTTGGGAATCTCAGCTACTTCCTGCAGGTCAGCCTTGATCTCTGTGGCCCAGGGCCCGACCTGTGCCTGGGGGTGTCAAGGTCCGGGAGGCACCCCAGATTGAGCTGGCACCCCAGGTTGAGTTGGGCACCCCACATCCAGCTCTTGGGGTGTGACCACTAGAGGGCCCCCCAGAGTAGTTCCTGCCAGCAGGTCTTGACCCGGGTCACAGCAGCTGTGGTTTTCTCTCACACCCTGTACCAGCTTCCTCATGGACACCTGCTGCTTCGTGTCCCCTGCCAAGGGCTGTGTTGCCCCCAAGCCAAGCAGCTGTCAGCCTCAGCTTGTCCCCCCCCATGCCCTCTGCCTTCCTTCCTCCCCACAGGCTCCGCTGCCCACAGCCTCGTGCACCCCCAACCCTGTACCCAGGGAAGCCTGGCCAGCGGGCACCCATCTGCCTGCGTGTCCTCGCTGCCACCCGGAATAGAGGCCAGGTGACCCACTGGCCTCACCTGGAGTGACCCTGTGTCCAGGGACAGCGCAGGACAGGACGGGCCGGGACAGGAAGGCACAGGCTTGGCTGGCCCTGTTTGTCAGGAACACAAGCCAGGCCAGGCCACCGGGGCTGTGTCCCAGGCCCTCCTGCCCTGTCCCCCAAGTTCTACAAGTCCTCCTTCTCCAGGTGAGAGGAGGGGAAGGGGGGCTTCACTTCCTGCAGCTGGAGGCTAGGCCCTGCAGGGTCCCTACGACACTTTTTAAAAATATATATATATACTATTCCTTTTATTTGCCCTGTTGCTTTATTATTGTAGTTATTGTTGTTATTGATATCATCATTGTCGGGTAGGACAGAAATGGAGAGAGGAGGGGAAGATAGAGAGGGCGAGAGAAAGATAGACACCTGCAGACCTGCTTCACTGCCTGTGAAGTGACTCCCCTGTAGGTGGGGAGCCGGGGGCTTGAACTGGGATCCTTGTGCTTTGCGCCACCTGCGCTTAACCCACTGCACTACCGCCCGACCCCCCTGCAACAATTCTAATCATAACTGCCCCCTACACAGATTAAGAGTCTGAAGGTCAGGGAGGCCCAGCACCACATGCCAGACTCACCTGCTTGCTTGACAAGGGCCAAGGATTTAAAACACCCAGGCCCTGCTCACTACAAGATGCACATTAAAGAAAGAAAGAGTGGTCCAGGAGGTGGCTCATTGGTAACGCTTTGGACTCTCAAGCATGAGGTCGAGAGTTCGATCCCCGGCAGCACATGTGCCAGAGTGAAGTCTGGTTCTTTCTCTCTCCTCCTATCTTTCTCATAAATAAATAAAATCTTTAAAAAAAAGAAGAAGAAGAAGAAGAAAATCAGAAGCTGGAGTAGATAGTATAAAAGTTATGGTTAAGCACACTTATCACTAGGCACAAGGATTTGGGTTCGAGTCCCCGGCTCCCCACCTGTGGGAGGATACTTCACAAGTGGTGAAGCAGGGCTACAGGTGTCTCTCTGTCTCTCTCCTCTATCTCCCCCTCCTCTCTCAATTTCTCTGTCTGTCTAATAAAATGAAAAGATGGCCGCCAGGAGTAGTGGAGGACTAGCACCAAGCCCCAGCAATAGCCCTGGAGGCAAAAACAACAACAACAACAACAAAAAAAAAAACCCTCTCAGACTTGAGGCTCCAAAGTTCCCAGGTTCAATCCCCAGCATAAGCTAGGGCTGAGTAGTTAGTGCCTTTGTAAAATAATAGTAGTGATAAATGTAGGGGTCAGGTAGCGGCACGCCCAGTTAAGTGCACAGGGTAGCGTACACAAGGGCTTGGGCCTGAGCCCCTGCTCTCCACCTGCATGGGGGATGCTTCACGAGCAGATCTGCAGGTGTCTCTTTTTCCCTATCTCTCTCTGTCTCCTCGCCAACCCCAATCTCAATTTCTCTATAAATACTAAATAAAAATAAATAAATAAATAAATAAATAGAAAGGAAGGAAGGAAGGAAGGAAGGAAGGAAGGAAGGAAGGAAGGAAAAAAGAAAAATGGCCACTGTGAGTGGTGAACTCATAGTGCAGGTACCGTGCGAGCCCCAGGGACAGCTCTGGTGGCCAGAAGATAATGATAATAATAACAAAATAAAAAATAAACAAGTTTTGGGGAACCGGGTGGTAGCGCAGTGGGTAAAGCGCATGTGGCACGAAGTGCAAGGACCAGAGTAAGGACCCCCCAGCTCAAGCCCCCGGCTCCCCACCTGCAAGGGAGTCGCTTCACAGGCAATGAAGTAGGTCTGCAGGTGTCTGTCTTTCTCTCCCCCCCTGTCTTCCCCTCCTCTCTCCATTTCTCTGTCTGATCCAACAATGATGACATCATTAACAACGATAATAACTACAACAACAACAAAAAACAAGGGCAACAAAAGGGAATAAATAATAAAATAAATATTAAAAATAAACAACTTTTTTTGTACAAGATCTATTTATTTGTTCATTTATGTTTGTATGTATTTCTCTGTGGGGCAGAGGAGAGGCAGAGCCTGACTCCAGCACTTGTGAGACCATGGAGTCCAGGGCTTCAGCAGCTCCGCTGCCCTCCAGGCCACTGTGGCAATTTCTCCTGCTCTGTTTTCTCAAAGGGTTAGAGGTGGTGGGGACGGAGCCATCTATCCCAGGCCTGGCCCCACCTTCCTGAGCACTGTGGGTGTGTCCTCTGCGGTTCTGATCCCAGTGCGATGTCCCTGCAGTTCAGGTCATCAGTCTGGGGTGACAGCCGCCCAGCCAGTACCCCAGCCAGTGCCTGGAATAGCTCCAGCCCATGAGCCTGTCCCCACTGTCCTGTCTGTCACCTCAGCATGCCCTGGAGAGGCCAGGCTGCACTGTGGCTCCTGGGTGCCCCAACTTGGACCCCAGCTCTGGAGTGTCCTGCCACACACAGGGCTCAGGCTGCTTTGCCCCCCTGTCCCCTCCCCCAGGCCCCACCAGCCACCAGCCTGCTCCAGATCCTCAGTCCACTCCTGGGAGTTTGGACCCCACTCCGGCCTCCCAGAACATTCCTCTTCCCGGGTGAGGGTGAGAAGCACTGCTGGAGTGGAATGTGGAAGGGCCCCACACACACCTCAGGGACCCCTCCCCCGGCACCCAGCAAAACGGGAAGTTGGGAGAGGAAGTGGCTGGGGCCGGTGACTGTGTTTGTCTGGGGGGACCTGCCACCTTTGCCTTTTATGGTGACCCTCGAGGTGGGGTGGGACCTGGGCCCAGGGGTTGGGGGTGGGAGAGGGGTGAGAGGGGCCACCCACCCACCCATCCATCCGTCTCCCCCCAGCCCAACCTCCAGGTCACATACGGGAAACTGAGGCCCCACAGGGCTGGTGACCTGCCCAGATCAGGGTGGCACTTAGCGACAACCCAAGGACCTGGGTACATAGGGTGCGCGGAGTGGGGGGGGGGCTCTTCCTCCTCCTCTCATGATCCCGCTGGGGAAGCCTTCCCTAGACCCAGATTATTATTGGAGGGGGGGGTCACACTACCGTTGGCACGAATTCAAGAACTGAAAGCCCTCTCCCCCTTTAACAGACAGGTAAACTGAGGCTTGAACACCAGCCACCAGGAGCTCAGTGCTGGTGCTGGGAGCCGATGGGGGGGGTCTCTTCATCTCTAGAGGAGGTGAAAAGCCCCTCTCCACGCCCCAGTTCTGGAGCCTTCCCGACCTGGGTCTCTCTCGGCCCCCGGAGCGAGATGGGGGGCCCATGGGCGGGCTTGTGGACGCCCCCGGCCTGGGGTGGGGGGGCAGCTCGGAACATAGCCTTTTATGGAGAAGAAGCCTGGGAGGCGGGGCTCCGCGTTATCGCCGCCCCAGCCGGCCAGGCGCTCGATAACCCACACCCCACCCAGGACAGGCCTCGGGCAGGCTCGGACCCTGGGCCAACAGGCCACGCCCCCTCACCCCCGGGCCCCCACGAGCTGCTCGCTGGGCGTCGTCCACCCAGGGTAGGGTGTCCGGAGGGCCCTGCACCTTGGGGTGAGCTCAGACCAGAGCGCCCCCCCATGTCCTCCGGTCCCGTGGCCTCCTGACCAGGCCCCCAGACCACAGCGCTTCCTGCCTGCTGGAGACCCCTAGGGCTGTCCAGGTGTCATCCCAACCCCCTCTTCCCCGACGCCCCCCCAAAGCCCCAAGTCCTGAGCCTGGGAGCTAAAAAGGGGTGCGCTGAGGGGCCCCCCACAAGCCTGTCTGTCCCTCCCCAGGTGTGGGCGCTGCTCCACCTTCCTGTCGCCAGATCTGGGTGAGGACCGGAAGTGGGCCCCCAGCAAACTGCTGAAATAGGACTCCCTGCACCCCGCCCCAATACCCTATGGCACGCCCCCCACCCAAAGGTGCTGAATGACTAAGCCCTAGGCGACCCCAAGTGACCCCAGAGAAGAGGAGAGGCAGGGCCTGCCCTCTGCCCTGTGCCCTCTGCCCTTCCCTGGGCCCAGTACCGGGACACTGAGCTCCTCAGCAGATCCAAGAGGACCCTTGTTGGTTTTCTCATTAACTAACTGATTATTATATATGTTGTTATGATAGAGACAGAGACAAGTAGGGTGAGAAAGACGGACAGACACCTGTAGCCCTGCTTCAGGACTCCTGAGGCAGAACCGCTGAAGGTGGGGACCAGGGGCTTGAACCCAGGTCCTTGTACTCGGTACTGGCTCCTATAAAGTAATGAACTGTTTTATTTGTTTTTTTGTTACCACCGGGGTTATCACTGGCGCTTGGTGCCTGCAAGACAAATCCATCACTCCTGGTGGCCATTCCCACCCTTTCATTATTAGACAGGACAGAGAGAAATTTAAGGGACTGGAGGGAGAGAGAGCGAGCCAGAGACTAATTAATTAATTAATTTTAAATTTCTTAAAATTATCTTTATTTATTTATTGGATAAAGACAGCCAAAAACTGAGAGGGAAGGGGGGTGATAGAGAAGGAGAGAGGGTGGGGGTAGATAGCATAATGGTTATGCAAAGAGATTCTCACACCTGATGCTCCACAGTCCCAGGTTCAATCCCCCATATCACCATAAGCCAGAGCTGAGCAGTGTTCTGGTGTTTCTCTCTGAGTCTTTCTCTCTCTGCATCTCTCCCAAAAATAAATAAATAAATAAAATACTTTTTTAAAAAAGAGAGAGAAAGAGAGAGACAGGGCTGGGTGGTGGCACACCTGGTAGAGCGCATATGTTATTATGCGCAAGGACACAGGATCGAGCCCCCAGCCCCCACCTGCAGGGGGAAAACTATGCAAGTGGTAAAGCAGTGTTGCAGGTGTTTCTCTGTCATGCTCTCTCTATCATCTACTTCCCTCTCAATTTCTGGCTGTCTCTTTTTTTTTTAATTTTTTAATCTTTATTGATTTTGAATAGAGACAGAAAGAAATTGTGAAGGGAGGGGGAATAGTGCAGAAGAGAGACACCTGTAGCCCTGCTTCACAACTCGTGAAGCTTTCCCCCTGCAGGTGGGACCAGGGACTTGAACCTGGATCCTTGTGCACTGTAATGTGTGTGCTTAACCAGGTGCGCCACCGCCTGGCCCCCAATTTCTGGCTGTCTCTATCCAGTAAAATAAAATTTAAAAAATTGATAAATCTTAAAAAAAAAAAAAAAAAAAAAACCAGGAGAGAAACAGTGGTCCGGGAGGTGGCGCAGTGGGTAAAGCATTGGATTCTCAAGCAGGAGGTCCTGGGTTCAGTCCTTGCCAGTGCAGGTACCAGAGTGATATCTGCAGTCCTGCTTCACTACTTGCAAAGCTTTCCCCCTGCAGGTGGGAACTGGAGGCTTGAACCCAGGTCCTAGAGCGCTGTAACATGTGCGCTCAACTAGGTGTGCCACCACCTGGCCCTAATTTATTTATTTTTTAAAATAATAAACAACTTTCATGCCTGAGACTCCAAAGTCCTAGTTTCATTTTTCTTTTCTTCTTCTTCTTCTTCTCCTCCTCCTCCTCCTCCTCCTCCTCCTCCTCCTCCTCCTCCTCCTCCTCCTCCTCCTTCTTCTTCTTCTTCTTTTTTTTTTTGGTCTCCAGTGCCTGCACTACAAATCCACCACTCCTGGAGGCTATTTTTTCCCTTTTTGTTGCCCTTGTTGTTCATTGTTGTTATTGCTGTCATTGTTGTTGGATAAGACAAAGAGAAATGGAGAGAGGAAGGGAAGACAGAGGGAGGAGAGAAAGATAGACACCTGCAGACTTGTTTCACCGTTTGTGAAGTGACCCTCCTTGAGGGTGGGGAGCCAGGGGCTCGAACCAGGATCCTTATGCTGGTCCCTGTGCTTCGCGCCATGTGCATTTAACCAGCTGCATTAGCTCCCGGCCCCTTCTTTTCATTTTTTTTTAATGTTATTTATTTATTATTGGATAGAACTAAGAGAAATTAAGATGAAAGGGGGAAATAAAGAGGGAGAGAGACAGAGACACCTACAGCCCTGCTTCACCACTTGTGAAGCTTCCCTCCTGCAGGTGGGGAGCTCTTTTCATTTTTAAACATTAAAAAAATATTTTAGGGAGTCAAGTGATAGCGCAACAGCTTAAGCACAGGTGGCGCAAAGCACAAGGACCGGCATAAGGATCCCGGTTCAAACCCCTGGCTCCCCACATGCAGGGGAGTCGCTTCACAAGCGGTGGAGCAGGTCTGCAGGTGTCTGTCTTTCTCTCCCCCTCTCTGTCTTCCCCTCCTCTCTCCATTTCTCTCTGTCCTATCCAACAACGATGACATCAATAACAACAATAATAACTATAACAATAAAACAAGGGCAACAAAAGGGAATAAATAAATATTACAAGAAAAAAAAAGATCTTAGGCCTACAGACACATGCCTCTTTGCCCCCACACCCTCCTGTTCCCCCAAACCCCCCATGTGGGGTGTCCCCTGGACCCCCCATGAAAGTGGCCACCAGGAGACCTCCCACATCGGGGCACTGCTCTCACCCCTGCAGTTGCCACTGGGAGGGGAAGGGGAGCCTGGCCAACTTGGGGGGCAGGGGACAGAGTTCAATTTCCCAGTTTCTCTGTGGCCCAAAAACCAGATCTGAGGGTGTCCAACCCCCCCCCCAAGAACTTCGGGCCTGGGTATCCATTCCTGCTAATCCTTGGCACCCTGGGTCCCAAACAGCATAAGGATCCAGTTGGCTCACCACAGCATCACATACTCACAGTTCTTGCTTCTTTTTTTAAACGATTTTTCTCTCTCTTTTTAATAATTTCTTTGAGTTTTTTTATTATTTATAATATTTATAACTATTTATAAATAAATATTTTTATTATTTATTTATAACCGGGATTTTGAACTTTGGTCCTTGAACACCCTAACACGTCTGCTCAACCAGGTGTGCCACCACCCAGCCTCACAATTTTTCTTTTTTTTTTTTAGTTAGTTTTTTTTTTTTTTTTGCTTCCAGGGTTATTGCTGGGGCTCAATGCCTACACCACTGCTCCTGGAAGCCATTTATTCCCCCTTTTGCTGCCCTTGTTGTAGTTATTGTTGTTGTTGATGTCCTTTGTTGTTGGATAGGACAGAGAGAAATGGAGAGAGGAGGGGAAGACAGAGAGGGGGAGAGAAAGATAGACACCTACAGACCTGCTTCACCGCCTGTGAAGCGACTCCCCTGCAGGTGGGGAGCCGAGGGCTCCAACTGGATCCTTATGCTGGTCCTTGCACTTTCTGCCACGTGCACTTAACCTGCTGTGCTACTGCCTGACTCCCTTTTTTTTTTTTTTTTTTTTTTAGTATTTTTATTTATTTACTATTGGATAGAGGCAGAAATTGAGAAGGGAGGAGGAGATTGAGCTGAGAGGGAAGGAGACAGAGAGATACCTGCAGGCCTACAGGTGGGTCCTTGTGCACTGTAATGTGAGCGCTCAATCAGGTGCACAAGGACCTTGGTTCAAGCCCCTGATCCCCAACCATAGGGGGCAAGCTCACAAGTGGTGAAACAGGGCTGCAGGTGTCTCTCTGTCTCTTTCCCCTATCTCCCCCTCCCTGCTCAATTTCTCTCTGTCTCTGTCAAATAATAAGTAAATAGGTTTTTAAAAAAATTCAATAGAGACAAGACAAACAAACAGAAAAGAATTCAAGTCCCCAGCTGGGGATCCAGGAGTTGGTTCAGTGAACAAGCTGTGTGTGAGGCCTTGGGCTGGAGGCCTGACACCATACGGGTTCCCCACAGCACCAGGACAAGCTCCAGAGATGGGGGAGGGTGCTGTGGTATCCGGCCCCCATCTGAAATGAAAAGAATGTGGAAAAAAATGGGCCCAGGGGTGGTGGGGTCATATGTAGTGAGGCTCCCAGGGACACACACACAGACAGACACACGGCCACGTTTCTCCCTAGAGCTGTCCTCCCAGGTCCGGGGAGGTGGCTCCAGGACCTTGAGCACTGACCCTGGTCCCTGCTGTCCCCACTGTCCTGCCCACTCGGAGGAGGTGAGGCCTTCTTGCCACAGGGACAAGAAGAGCCAGGCCCAAGGTCACCTGCCCTGCCGGCCTGTCCAGCCCTGGCTTGCCTCCTGTCCACCCCCAGGGCCACACCCACACACAGGGCTCCCCTGTGTCCTCACGGGACACTGCCCTCACAACCCCCACTGACTGCCCTTGGGCTCCTACCACCCCCAGTCTGGCCCTTTGAGGAAGCTGGAGTCAAGGTCACTGGGCAAGACTGAGGAGGGGTCTGGCCCACAGGACACCCTCCCCTGGAAGCCAGGGTCCGGCGGGGGTTTGGTCCTTGTCCCCCACACACAGGCCAGTCCCCCAACAGGGAACCCCCACAGGGCTGCTCCCCAGCACCCCACACAAGGCTGGTCCACCTCCCAGGCCTCCAACTACCTCTAGGCCTGTGTCACCCTTGGGGGTTGGGGGGGGGGAAGCTTCTGGGCTGTTGGTGACCCAAGAGGCCCAGTGGGAGGTGCCCCCCAAACCCCCTGCAGGGCCTCAGAGGTGGTGTCACTCCCCTGTCCCCAGAGACAAAGACAGAGCAATCCCATCTCACTGCAGCCCATGGAAGGGGGATGGACAGACAGGCCTCGCCACTGGTGGTGGTGCGCCTTCTTTCTGGGGAGCCCCATTCCAGGTTCCAGGCTCCCCACCCAGGCATCCCTGAGAGGACACGGGGTCTCAGGCCCACCGTGAGAGCCCCCCAGATGGCTGCCCAGGGGCCCAGGAGGGAGTTGGGACAGTGGCCTGGGGCAACCCCCTAACATGAGCCCAGGGACTGGGGTCTCCTGTGGGCTCCCATGGAGCTGAGTGGTACCTATGGGACTGTGTGCTGGACCCCAAGGAGTCCTGGCAGCTGGCTCTAGCACTGGGCCTGGCAGACACAGGGAGGGAGGCCAGGTTCCCTCTGAGAGGCTGAGGCTTCTGAGATTTATGGGCAAGGAGGGGGAAAGGAGAGGGGCCAGGTGGTGGTGCACCTGGTTAAGCACACATATTAGAAAGCACATGCACCCGGGTTCAAACCCCTGGTCCCCACCTAGAGGGGGAAAGCTTTGCAAAGGAGTGGTGAAGCATGGCTGCAGGTGTCTCTCTGTCTCTATCACCCCGTTCCCTTTTGATTTCTGGCTGTCTCTATCCAATAAATAAATAAAGATAGGGAGTTGGGCAGTAGCACAGCGGCTTAAACACAGGTGGCGCAAAGCGCAAGGACCGGCGTAAGGATCCTGGTTCGAGCCTCCCGGCTCCCCACCTGCAGTGGAGTCGCTTCACAGGCGGTGAAGCAGGTCTGCAGGTGTCTGTCTTTCTCTCCCCTTCTTTGTCTTCCCCTCCTCTCTCCATTTCTCTCTGTCCTATCCAACAACAAAGACAGCAATAACAAGGGCAACAAAAGGGAATAAATAAATAAATATTTAAAAATAAATATAGATAACTTTAAAAAAAATTAAAAAGAAGAAGTGGGTTGGGTAGAGGGTAGATAGTATAATGGTTACGCAAACAGACTCTCATGCCTGAGACTCCAGCGTCCCAGGTTCAATCCCCTGCACCACCATAAGCCAGAACTGAACAGTGTTCTGGAAAAAAAAAAAAAAAAAGAAAGAAAAAAGGTGGGGAGGAGAGGGACACGTGAAGAGGTGGTAAGAGTGGAGGAGGAGGGAAGGCTGAGAGGAGGAGAGAGGGAGGGGGAGGGGCAGGTAGAGAAGGGCAGAGGAGGGTCAAATCTCCTTCAGGAAGTGTCTCCTCTGGAGCCCCCCCCACCCCTGCTGCCCACAGCTGGCCTAGGTCAGGGCCCTGCATCTAGGCCAGGGACCAGCAAGGCAGAGACACAGCCCCCAAGCTCTGCCTTGGAGCCACGCCCCTCCAACGAGGTTCCAGAAAGTTCTAATATTCTGGGCAGATCATCCAGCCTTAGGATCTGCAGGACCAGAACCCTGTTCCCTGCCTCACCTCAGTCTGACAGCTTGAGAATCAAGGAGGTGGCGCCCTGTGCTGGGTTGGGGGGGGGGCACCAGGGAGCCCCCCCCCAACTGCCTCCTTCCTCTTTCACTTTTCACTTCCTCAGGCCTCAGGGGGCTCCCTGGCAGGCAGGGAAGTGGCCTGAACAGGCCACCAGGCCGGAAGGTACAAAACCCTGATGTCATCCAGGCCCCCTTGCTGCTCACCTTGGGTGCGTCTGTGTGTCCTTCCCCAGGACCCTGGGCAGGACTGTGTCTGAGGCCCTCCCTGCCCATGAGCCAGAGCCCCAGCTCCACCATGGCCTCCAGGTGACCCTAGATGGGTCCCCTCCCTGTGCTGAGAGCCGCCAGGACTTGTCCCCACAAAGAGAAAATGTGCCACCACCCCCAGGCAGCCATCGGCCAGGGCTGGGGGTGGCTGGCGGCCACTGTGTCTGAGCTGGGAGTCTTGAGCTGCCTGGGTCCCACCCACCCTCAGTGCCACCCTACAGACCCCAAGCTGCCAGGGCTCCGCCTCCCCCTCTGTGGTTCTCACAATAAACCTTTTTTTTTTTAATCTTTATTTTATTATTGGGTAGAGAAATCCAGAAATCCAGAGAAGAGGGGGTGATAGGGAGAGAGAGAGAGACCTGTGGCCCTGCTTCATCACTCGCAAAGCTTTTCCCCTGCAGGTGGGGACCACGGACTCGAACCTGGGTACTTGTGCATTATAACATGTGCGCTCAACCAGCTGTGCCACCACCCGACCCCTTTTTTTTGTTTTTGCTTAATCTTTATTTGATAGACAGTCAGAAATAAAGAGGGAAGAAGGTGATAGAGAGAGAGACAGAGGGAGAGAGACACACCTGCAGCACTGCTTCACCACTCGCAAAGCTGGAGACATAGCTCACTGGGGGAGTGTGCTGCTGTGCCCCACGTGACCCCAGCTCCAGGTACTCCCCCGGCACTGGGGGGGCCCAAGAACTGTTTCTCTCTCTTTAAAATGATTTTTTATTAAAAAATTATTACCTTTAGTTATTTATTGGATAGAGACCATCAGAAATTGAGAGGAAGGGAGAGATAGACAGAAACAGTCACCTGCACCCTTGTGCTGCTGTTTTATTTCTCTTTTTTTTAATTATTTTATTTTATTTATTCCCTTTTGTTGCCCTTGTTGTTTTATTGTTGTAGTTATTATTGTTGTTGTCGTCGTTGTTGGATAGGACAGAGAGAAATGGAGAGAGGAGGGGAAGACAGGAGGAGAGAAAGATAGACACCTGCAGACCTGCTTCACCGCCTGTGAAGCGACTCCCCTGCAGGTGGGGAGCCGGGGTTCGAACCGGGATCCTTCTGCCGGTCCTTGTGCTTTGTACCACCTGCGCTTAACCCGCTGCGCTACAGCCCGACTCCCTCTCTTTTTTTTTTAACCAGAGCACTGCTCAGCTCTGGCTTATGGTGGTGCTGAGGATTGAATTTGGGACTCTAGGACCTCAGGCATGAGAGTCTGATTGCATAAACATTAAGCTATCTACCCTCTGCGCGCGCTCTCTCTCTCTCTCTCTCTCTCTCTCTCTCTCTCTCGCCTCCAGTCGCTGGGTCTCTGTGCCAGCACTACGAATCCACTGGTGGCCTTTTTTTCCCAATAAGACAAAGAGAAATTGAGAGAGGAGGGGGAGAGAAAGAAGAGAGACACTTGTTTGGAGACCTGCTTCACTGCTCACTGCAGGTGGGAGTAGGGGCTCAAATAGGGGTCCCTGTGCACACACTACTATATGTACAGCCACCCAGCCTTGGTCTCTCTCTTTCTCTCTTTCCTCCTGAGCCCTGCTCAACTCTGGCTTATGGTGATGCTGGGTTTTGAACTTGGGCCTTCAGAGCCTCAGGCAGGAGAGTTGTCCTACCCCTGTCTTTTTTTTTTTTTTAATATTTATTTATTCCCCTTTGTTGCCCTTGTTGTTTTATTGTTGTAGTTATTATTGTTGTCATCGTTGTTGGATAGGACAGAGAGAAATGGAGAGAGGAGGGGAAGACAGAGAGGAGGAGAGAAAGATAGACACCTGCAGACCTGCTTCACCGCCTGTGAAAGCGACTCCCCTGCCGGTGGGGAGCCGGGGGCTCGAACCGGGATCCTTATGCCAGTTCTTGTGCTTTGGGCCACGTGTGCTTAGCCTGCTGCGCTACCGCCCGACTTCCTACCTCTGTCTTTTTTTATTTTATTTTATTTCATTTTAATTTTATTTTTGAGAGAGATGCAGAGAGAAAGAGAAACACCAGAGCATTGCTCGGCTCTGGCTTATGGTGTTGCAGGGGATTGAACCTGGGGCTTTGGAGCTTCAGGCATGAGAGTCTGCTTGCATAACTATTATGCTATCTCCCCTACGGCTACCTCTGTCCTTCTAGCTAACAGAGGCTGTCTGGAGCAGTGAAGCTGCAAGGAAGACCTAGCACTCCTATCTCAGCACTCAGGCTCCCAGGTGGACATGTGTATGTGGGCTATGAAGGCATGGAATGGAGTGTCTACTGGTGGACCTTTGATTTTATTTTATTAATTAGTAAATTTTATTTTTTAAAGATTTTTTCCTTTTTCTTTCTTTAAAATTTTAAAAATTTATTATCTTTATTTATTTTTTAATATTTCTTCCCTTTTGTTGCCCTTGTTTAAATTAAAAGGTTCATTGATAAAATTAGAGAGAGAGATGGCATCACTCTAGTTTACTTCGTTCCAGGGATGGCCCTGTGCTCTGTCCACTGGCTGGCCTATCTCCCTGGGTGGGGCTGGGCGGTAGCGCACCCACATAAGCACCCCCCATTACTGTGTTCAGGGACCCAGGTTCAAGCTCCCGACTCCACTTTTTATGAGTGGTGAAGCAGGGCTGAAAGTGTGTCTCACTTTCTCTCCCTATCTCCCCTCTCAATTCCTCTCCATCTCTATCCAATGAATTAAAAAAAAAAAAGGTGTTAAAAGAAGACTGGAGGGAGCTGGGCGGTGGCGCAGCGGGTTGAGCGCACATGGCACAAAGTGCAAGGGCCGGTGTAAGAATCCGGTTATCCGGTTCAAGCCCCCGGCTCCCCACCTGCAGGGAAGTCACTTCACAGGCAGTGAGCTAGGTCTGCAGGTGTCTTTCTCTCCCCCTCTCTGTCTTCCCCTCCTCTCTCCATTTCTCTCTGTCCTATCCAACAATGACGACATCAACAACAACAACAATAACCACAACAAGGGCAACAAAATGGGGAAGATGGCCTCCAGGAGCAGTGGATTTGTAGTGTTGAGCCCCAGCGATACCCCTGGAAGCAAAATAAATAAATAAATCTTAAAAAAAAAAAAAAAAAAAGGGAGGGCTATGTGGTCCGGGAGGTGGAGCAGTGGATAAAGCATTAGATTCTCAGCCATGAGGTCCCGAATTCGATTCCTGGCAGCACATATACCAGAGTGATGGCTGGTTCTTTCTCTCCCCCTATCTTTCTCATGAATAAATAAATAAATTCTTTTTTTTAAAAAAAAGGGGGGACTAGGTGGTGGTGCACCTGGTTAAGCACACACATTCCAGTGCACAAGGACCCGGGTTCAAGTCCCTGGTCCCCACCTGCAGGGAAAGCCTCACGAGTATGGCTGCAGGTGTCTCTCTGTCTCTTTCCTTTTCTATCTCCCCTTCCTCTTTCAGTTTCTGTTTCTATCCAATAATAAAAAGAAAAGAAAAGAAGACTGGGGGCCAGGAGATGGTTCATCTGGTAGAATGCACACTCCCCCAGGCATGAGGGTCTGGGTTTGAGCCCCCAGCAACCACCCTGGGAGCACCATGCAGAGGGGACACTTTAGGACTGGTGGAACAGTGTGGTGGTGTCTCTCCTCTCTACCTCCTCTCTGAGACTGAAACAGGACATGAGGTGGTGGCACACAGGGCCTGCAAGCGAGAGGTCCCAGGTTCAGTCCCAGCAGACAGCACTAGCTGGAGCTGAGGGGCGGGGCGTTCTGGAAAGAAAACAGGGTGAGGTGGGGAAAGGTTCAGGAGCTTAGCCTGTGGGAGACCTGGAGACCTGCCAGCCTGAGCTGGGGCTCCCCTCCCTCCTACCTCTTCCCTTCACTGGGGTCTGTGGGCCTTGACAGCTGGCTCTCCGAACAGACAGAGCACAGGGTGAGAATCAGGGTGTGCGTCTGTGTGTGGGGAAGCCCAGGGCACCTGCACTTCTATTTCTGGAATATTCACAGTAGGTCAAACCAGCCCCGCTGGGAACTCCCGGATGGGAGACAGAGAAGGTAGTTTTTAAGGATTTTTTAAAAAAAACTCTCCCAAGAAGTCTGAGAACTCCCCGTATCTCAGAGTAGGAATCCCCTTGCACCCCCTCCCCACCCTTCCCACCAGATCAGGGGTGCAGGGACGGGGAGCCCATCACTGACAGCCCATCACTGACTCCTGCGGGCAGGCCCTCCTCCTGGAACCCCTTCACCTGGTTAGCCACCTCCTCTGACCTGCCTCCTCTGACTACCCTCCCAAGGAGACCCACTCCTTTCTTGCCTTCAGGGGTGCTGGGAACGGGGTTCTCTTTGCACTTAGGGTGGAGAGCTGTCTTGGGGGCATTCCCGCTCTGAAGTAGGGCCCAGCTGACTGGTGCTGGAGTGGCAGGGGACTGGAGTTTCCTCTGTGCCCTGTCCCCTCTCAGAGTTGCTAAGCTCCCTGTTAATGTGGCCAGGGAGAAAGTCAAGGCAGGCTTCCTGGAGGGGACAGTGCTGGAAGTGAGGGGAAAAATGAAGACTGAGGCAGTCCAAGCCCAGTTCCTCCAGGGACCTGAGGAGTCCTGGTCCGGCATGGGAGGGGGGCAGGGTGGGGCAGGATTGGGATCCCAGGCTGGTGGCCCTGCCCTGAGGCTGGGGAGGGGGTGGGGCCCAGGAATGCAGCCTTTGGAATGCCCTTTGGAGTCAGTCCCTGGGGACACTTCACTCAGGGAGGGGCTCATGAGGCCTGCAGCCTGGCCAGAGCCCAGGGCCCTGCAGAAGGGCTCCTGTCAGCCCTGCCCCGGTTGGAGAAGTTGTGTCCCTTCCTTGTTCACATTGCCACCTGCTGTGGCCAGCCCCCCCCCTGGAAAATGGAGTCAGGGGTCCCCGCCGGGCGGTGCAGCCCCAGGCGGAGGACGGGTCGTGGGGAGTGGGCTGGACTGAGGGAGGCAACAGAAAGAAACATGTCCCCAAAAGGCAGGTGACGGCCCCATTGGCTGAGCTGCCAGGCCAGGGCGGTGACTCCCGGGCCAAGTTCCCAGCCGGGCTCACTTCCTCCCTGCCGCCCCGCCCCTTCCCCGCAGCTTCCTCTTTCCCTGCTCTGGCCTCCCCCCTCCTGCAGGCTGCCCCCCATGTCTCCCATCTCTCCCAGCCATGGAGGGGCCCCGGCTGGTTCCCCCGGAAGCCCCTTGCCTGCTCAACCGTCAGGGCCTCGGGGGTGGGAGTGAGGGGGCCAGTCTTGGGTGGGGAAACCCGGTGACAAATGCCAGCTCTGAACAGAGGTCTGGAGTGAGCAGTGTGGAAGCTGAAAGGGCAACCCAAGTAGGGGCCTTGTGGAATGGGCTTTGGAGGGTGCATAGGAGAGCAGCATCCTGCTGGCGGAGGGTGCTGGAGCCCTCCGCTGAGAGTACAGAGGGCCAGCAGGGTCCTGGCTGGGCCTGGGTCCCACCCACACAGCTAGCTGCTAGGATCCCCCACCCCCACCCCCAGCCTCCCTGCCCTGCAGTCCTGCTCTCTCTGGCCCAGCACCTACCAACCCCTTGAAAAGGCAGGCACCCCTGTGAACAGCAGGCACTGGCCAGATGCACTTGGGGACAGGGTCTGGGGGGCAGTGTGGGTGTCACAGGTGGGGTGAGTGGACAGGAGCTGGGCTCTGCGCACCTGAGTGAGGCACCTGGCCGCCCCTGTCCTCTGTCCCTGAGCCACAGCCACAGCCTGGAGGGGGGGCGATCAGCCTTTAAAGTTTCCTCTTCCATATAAGGACTGACTGTGTCTGTGGTCAGCACATCCTCCCCAGAAGCACCTACTGGGTGCTGGAAGTTTCCATAGACCTGGCCTGGGGGAATCAGAGCCACACTGGGGAAGGGGGGACACTCTCCCCAGTTTCCTGCCTGTGAACCCCCATGTCCCAGAAAGGAAGTGCCCCCTCGAGGCTGAGCCTGCCACCCCTCTGGGGTCCCATAGTCCCGGGACCCATCTGCCACCCACCCATCACTGCTAGGTGCCATCTAGGGGTTGCTCAGAGGGGGGAGGTTGCAACCAGAAATTAAGAGTGCCCAGGGTTTGCGCCGTCTGCTGGGGGGAGTCCTAGGGTAGGGTGGGCACAAGGCCTTACAACCAGGGCCCTGCCCCTCCAGCTCCTGGACAGTCCCCGGGCCCAGTGGCCTCCACATGGTTGCAAGGCCGCTCTGCACGTGACAGGCAGGGCGGGTGCAGGGTTGTGGGGCTGGGGGCGACCAGGCCTGACCCCGCAAGCAGGATCTCCCGTGCAGCCCCCACGACCCCCCCCCCCGACCTACAGAAGAAGAGGGTGCTCCCTGCCCAACCCTGGGCACCTGCCTGCGCTGTCCCTGCACCCCACCCCGGGCCTGGGACCCCGAATTAGGAGACGGAGGCAGCTCAATGACTTGAGTCCCCAGGCCTGACATGTCACACCCCTCGGGAAGCCCTGCATCGCCCACAAGCACGGTCAGCAAGCTGCGCCCCCCAGACCCCACCCTGGGATCCCTTCCAGCCCGGGGGGGTGAGGGGGGCATCGGGGCATTGGGCAGTGACTTGGCAGCTCAACGGTGACCCCTTGGGACTGCTGTCCCCCTACCCTCCCGCCTCTGCGATTCGGGGCTGCAGCTGCCATGTTCCCCAACCCCCCAGGACCGGCGTGGGGACCCCAGGGTGGCGCCTGCTCCCGGACGCCGGGCGGGGAGCGGGGTGCGGGGGTCCGGCCGGGCGGGGGCTCGGGGTGGGGGGGCACCCTCACTGCGGGGCGCGGGCGGGGGGCGGGCGCGGGCGCTGGCCAATGGGCGCGCTCCGTTCCGAAAGTTGCCTTTTATGGCTCGAGCGGCCGCCGCGCCGCCCTATAAAACCCGGCGGGGCTCGCAGCGCCGCCACTGCCCGCCCGCCCGCGCCAGACTCGTTCCGCCGCCCTCCGCTCGCAGGTAAGGCCGCCGTCCGGCTCTTGCGGCCGCCAACCCGGGGTGCCCTCTGGGCGCGCACACTCTGCGGGCGGGGGGCTCCGGGGGTGCGGGGATCGGAAGGCTCCGGGGTGTCCCGGAGCCACGCTGGGCCTACCGGCCACAGCTCTGTATCACTCGCCCTTTGTCCGCGTCCCGAGACCCGCCGCCGGCTCTCCAGCCGCCGCGGCCTCCCGGCGCTCTCGGAGCGGCGGAGAGAGAAGGGTGGGCGCGGCGGGCTGGGTGGGGGCAGGGGCTGCTGCTGCGCGTGCGCGGGGCTCGGCGCGCGCGCGCGCGCTGGCGGCCTTGACGCCCGAGCGCGCTGAGGGCGGGGCGGCCGCCGGAAGGGGTGGGGTTTCGCGGCTCCCCGTGCGCCTGCGCACTCCGGCCCCTCGCGGGTGTGGCCGTGGCGCGCGAGGGGCTGTCGGCGGGATCGGGCGGGGCAGGGGCCTGGCTTCCTGCCGCGGGGCCGCCCCCGGCCCACCTTTGCCTTTTATGGTCAAGACGCGCAGCTCGGCCGCCGCCGTCTTTGTCCCCGGCGCCCCCTGGCGGCCGTGATGACGAGCCGCGCCGGAAGTGGGCTGGGCGGGGGCTGGGACCTGGGGCCGGAGCCGCTCTGAGCCGCGCCCTGCTTCTTCCCCGCAGCTCGCCATGGATGACGATATCGCCGCGCTCGTGGTCGACAATGGCTCCGGCATGTGCAAAGCCGGTTTCGCGGGCGACGACGCGCCCCGGGCCGTCTTCCCCTCCATCGTCGGGCGCCCCCGGCACCAGGTGGGGCTGGGCTCGGACCCGGGGCTAATCTCCCCACTGGGGCTCGGGCCCGGGGCTGCAAGGTGCAGGCTCCCCATCAGAGCGCAGGGGTGGGGTGGCACCCCAGGGTGCGTGTCTCCCCCCACGCGCTGACCCCCTTCCCCTCCCTGCAGGGCGTGATGGTGGGCATGGGCCAGAAGGACTCGTATGTGGGTGACGAGGCCCAGAGCAAGAGGGGCATCCTGACCCTCAAGTACCCCATCGAGCACGGCATCGTCACCAACTGGGACGACATGGAGAAGATCTGGCACCACACCTTCTACAACGAGCTGCGCGTGGCCCCCGAGGAGCACCCCGTGCTGCTGACCGAGGCCCCCCTGAACCCCAAGGCCAACCGGGAGAAGATGACGCAGGTGAGCGGCGGCGGGGTGCCCCACCCCGGGCCCTGCGTCCTCTGCCCTGCCTCACCGGTTCTCTCTCCCGCCACCTCCAGGCCTCTCTCCTGACCCGAGTCTCCTTTCCTGGGAACCACAGGTTCTGTGTGCTTGGCCCCGCTGGGCCTCTGTTTGCCACTCTGACCGGGTGTTCTCTGCTGTGGGGTAGCTACTAACCGGCCGGTGTGGCGGCCCTTGCGGTGTGTTGGGTAGCTGCACAGTAGGCCCTCCGGCTGGGGGCGTGTTCCTTGCACTCTCTGCATGTCTCCCTGCGACCCTGCCCCCCACCCCCTGGCCGCCCCATCCTTACCGGGTACGTCTCTCTCCCTGGCAGATCATGTTTGAGACCTTCAACACCCCGGCCATGTACGTGGCCATCCAGGCGGTGCTGTCTCTGTACGCCTCTGGCCGCACCACCGGCATCGTCATGGACTCCGGGGACGGCGTCACCCACACCGTGCCCATCTACGAGGGCTACGCCCTGCCCCACGCCATCCTGCGTCTGGACCTGGCTGGCCGGGACCTGACAGACTACCTCATGAAGATCCTCACCGAGCGCGGCTACAGCTTCACCACCACGGCCGAGCGGGAGATCGTGCGTGACATCAAGGAGAAGCTGTGCTACGTCGCCCTGGACTTCGAGCAGGAGATGGCCACCGCCGCGTCCTCCTCCTCCCTGGAGAAGAGCTACGAGCTGCCCGACGGCCAGGTCATCACCATTGGCAACGAGCGTTTCCGCTGCCCCGAGGCACTCTTCCAGCCCTCCTTCCTGGGTAAGTAGGCACTCTGCCCCGAGCCCCGGGGTGCGGCAGCCCCGGGTTCTAGTGCTGACCACTGCTGCCACCCCCAGGAATGGAGTCCTGCGGCATCCACGAGACCACCTTCAATTCCATCATGAAGTGCGACGTGGACATCAGAAAGGACCTGTATGCCAACACCGTGCTGTCTGGCGGCACCACCATGTACCCCGGCATCGCCGATCGCATGCAGAAGGAGATCACCGCCCTGGCGCCTAGCACCATGAAGATCAAGGTGAGTGCGCCGGGCCTCTCCCCCCAGGTGGGGCCCCCTCCTGGCCATGCCCCACCTGACCCAGCCCCCTCTCCCGCAGATCATCGCGCCCCCTGAGCGCAAGTACTCTGTGTGGATCGGTGGCTCCATCCTGGCCTCGCTGTCCACCTTCCAGCAGATGTGGATCAGCAAGCAGGAGTACGACGAGTCCGGCCCTTCCATCGTGCACCGCAAGTGCTTCTAAGCGGACTGCTCGGCCTGGCCCGGCCAGCCCGCTGTCTCCACAAAACCTAACTTGCGCAGAAAACCCTACCGAGATTGAGATTGGCATGGCTTTCTTTGTTTTTATGATTTTTTTTTTTTGTATTTTCTTTTATGATTTTTTCATTGTCTTTTTGTTTTGGCGCTTGACTCAGGATCTAAAAACTGGAACGCTGAAGGTGACACAGTGGTAGGAGCGAGCAGTCCCCCCAGTCTGCGATGTGGCCGAGGACTGATTGTACATTCTTTTTTTTTTTTTTTTTTTTTGATAGTCATTCCAAACCTCCTTGCGATGCAGTTACAGGAAGTCCCTCCTCCTGCCCCCACGTGTCCCCGCAGGGCCAGTGCCCGCCAGTCCGCCCCTGACTGGGCGGTACAGCACTGCTTCTGTGTAAATTACGGAATCAAAAAAATTGTTTTAAATCTTCGCCTTAATACTTGTTCTTTTTGTTTTACTTTGGATGGCCATCCAGCCCTTTTTGTCCCCCAACTTGAAGATGTGTGAAGGCTTTGGTCTCCCTGGGGAGGGTGGTGGCGAGGTAGCCAGGGCTAACCTGTACACTGACTTGACCAGTTGAATAAAGTGCACACACCTTGATGTTGGCGTGGCCTGAATGCTGTGGGAGTGGGTGGGGCTGGGGGGCATCGTGGTTCATCCTGGGCAGGTCCTGAAGCTCTGAGGCTGGGGTAGGGGAGTGGGGCCCTGGGGCCCCACGTGGCCTGGGAAGGACGCAGCCTGTCGCCAGCTCTTAAGAGGCTGGGCCTGGCCCGTAAGGGATGACCCTCGCCCCACACCTGTATGCAGTCCCATTTGGGGGTGTGGACTGGAAAGCTCCCAGCTGACAGCCTGTCTCTAGCCCACCTGACCTGTGGGGCTAGCTTCACCCCCCAAGTGCCTTACTGCACCTGTGCTGCCCCGGGCCTGCCCTGGCGGGGGGGAGCCGACTGCAGCACTGCTCCTGGGGCTTCCCTACAGGACTGCCACCTTCCCTACCACCCTAAGGCACCACCAGGCCTGGTGCTGTGGTGTCATTACCTCCCACTAGCACTTAAGCTTCAGCACTGTGGCCTTGGTTCAGTCCCTGGCGCCACAGGAGAAACACCACCAGCTTGAAGAGCATCACCACAGCCCAGGAGGCCGTGCAGGGGAGAGGTTCAGATCCAGGTTCCATCCCTGCCTTCCCATGTGCCAGAAGGATGCTCCTCTTAAGAGCATCCTGAGGCCAGGCAGCGGCGCACCTGGTTGAGTGCACATACATTAAAAGCACAAGGGCCTAGGTTCAAGCCTCTGGTCCCATCTGCAGGGTGAAAGCTTTAGGAGAGGTGAAGCAAGGCTGCAGATGTCTCTCTCCCCTCAATTTTTTCTGTACCCAATAAATAAGTTTGAGCTCCTAGCTCCCCACCTGCAGGGCAATTGTTTCACAGTTTCACAGCGGTGAAGCACGTCTGCAGGTGTCTTATCTCTGCCCCTCTTCCCCTCCTCTCTCCATTTCTCTGGCCTATCAAACAACATCAGTAATAACTACAACAATAACGGGCAACAAAAGGGAATAAGTAAGTAAATGCTAAGAAAAAGAATGAAGAAAAGGAAGTATGGCACTGGAGGTGACACAGGCTAGAGTTGGAGCAGGTGGCTTTGGGTTCGATCCCAGCATCACCAGGAGTGGTGGGACTGCAGCTGTTAAGTCCTGCTGTGACAACCCCCCCCCCCAAACTTTGGTTAAAAAAGTAGTAAAGGGCCTAAATCCTGAAATGCCTTGGGGTGTGTGTATGTGGGTGGGACATCTCTGGATGGGCTGCAAGGTCTCTGGCTTGGATTCATGGGCCCAGGCCCCACAGTGATAAACTGGACTCACCACACCTACTTCAAAGGCAATGGAGCCTCACAGGCCTCAGGCCCTGCCCTCCTGCTGGACCCTGCCCGCCCTCCAGCCAACACCAAGCTCAGGGCCAGGGATCCAGGCTCAAGGATCACAAGTGACTGTCCCCCATCATGTCATGTGAGATCTCACTGCTCTGGGCAGTTTTTTCATTCAGAGAGAAATGCAGATACCAGAGCTTCTGGTGCCACAGTATCTTCCACATGGTGCCAGGGCTAAAACGAGGGCTGTGTGTTCGGCAAGGTGTGTGCCCCACCTGGTGAGCTCTCGGACCCACAAAAGCCTCTTTAAGATTGTTGGGTCTAGTGGTCTGGGAGGTGGCGCAGTGGATAAAGCATTGGACTCTCAAGCATGAGGTCCTGAGTTCAGTCCCCAGCAGCACATGTACCAGAGTGATGTCTGGTTCTTTCTCTCCTATCTTTCTCATAAATAAAATATAAAAAAAAAAAATTGTTGGGTCTGCGGAGTCAGGCGGTAGTGCAGAGGGTTAAGCGCACATGGTATAAAGTACAAGGACCAGCTTGAGTCCCTTCACAGCGGGGAAGCATGTCTGCAGGTGTCTGTCTTTCCCTCTCAATTTCTTGTATATACATTTATATAACATATTTATTCCCTTTTGTTGTCCTTGTTTTTTATTGTAGTGATTGTTGTAATTGTTGGATAGGACAGAGAAATGGAGAGAGGAGGGGAAGACAGAGGAGGGAAGAGACACCTGCAGACCTGCTTCACCTGTGAAGCGACTCCCCTGCAGGTGGGGAGCCGGGGGGCTCACACCAGAATCCTTAAGCCCCTTCTTGTTCTTTGTGCGCCTGCGCTTAACCTGCTGTGCTACCGCCTGACTCCCCCCATCTCAATTTCTAAGTCCTACCCAGCAACAACAGCAAGGGCAACAGAATGGGAAAAATAGCCTCCAGGAGCACTGGATTCATGCCCCAGCAATAACCCTGGAGAAAAAAGAAAAAAAAAAGTTGTTGGGTCTGAACCACCACTGACCACTGTTAACTACACACCTGGACTCTGGAGGTGCCCTTGGGCCTGCCCCCAGGAAGCCTCCCACTGAGAGGCAGGAAGGAGAGGAGACCTGGGTGGGCAGGCAGGCTGGCCATGGGATTGGAAGGACCGGGTTAGCGTCCCCCAGAGACTCAGTGAGTGCCATGCACCTCCAAAGGTGACCTTATTTGGAGCCAGGGCTTCTGCAAGTCAGAATGAGGGTGAGGTCACAGGACAACAGGTGGGCAGAAGCAAGGCCAGCAGGGATGGGGTGTCTCTGTGAGCGGACTGCAGCGGGCTCCCTGGTTCTGGGGGCCTCCTGGCCCCCGGCCCGGGCTTTACTATGCTTTCACCCTGCTCCACTCTGCCTTCTGCTTTGAAGGTTATCATTATAGTTGTTTTAACATTTCTATTTATTTTTAGATAGAGACAGAAACTGAGAGGGGAGGGGGAGATACAGAGGAGAAGAGATGGAGAGATGCCTGCATCCCTTCCTCACCACTTGTGAAGCTTCCCCCTTGCAGGCAGGGACCAGGGACTTGACCAGGTGTGCCAACACCCGGCCCCCTCAAAGTTATTTTTTCTTGGATAGCAACAGGCAGATGGAGTGCAAGACACCACAGCACCTAAACTCCATTCAATGCAGTGGGAGTCTGGCTCAAATCTGGGAGAGACAGACAGACAGACAGACACCCACACAGCAAATTAGTGCACTGTCCAGGTCAGCTATTTTGCTGGCCCAAGATCTTTTAATTTATTTGACTAAGTAGAGAGAGAGAGGAGAGAGACAGAGAGAGAGGAGAGCTCATGCAACGTCAGGGATTGAAGCTAGGAACTTGTGGCTTCATCCACTGTGCCTTCTCCTGGGCCTGTAGGAAACTCTTCTGTTCAGACAGAGACAGGCAGGTAGCACTGGAACTTCTTCCTGTTGCCATAGCGCCTCCTTGTGGTGTTGTGGCTTGAACCTGACAGGCGCCCCCACCCATGAGTTCTCTTTGGCCCCCAATTCCAGCACCCCCCACCCCCCACCCCCCACACTGTTTTAGAGACAGAGAGCGGGAGAGGGCGAGATCACAGCACCAAAGTTTCCTTCAGTGTGATGGGGCCCAGCTCGAACCTGGGTCACACAGCCATTACTGCTGGCCAAACTTTTACTTATTTTATTTTTTCCAGAGCCCTGGTCAGCTCTAGCTTATGGTGGTGCATAACCATTATGCTATCTACCCTACCCCTGCCCCCAACTTTTCACGTTTTTATTTTTTCTTTTAAAGATTATTATTTTTCTCTCCACAGCCCTGCTGCCCAGCTCTGGTTTATGGTGCTGCAGGAGTTGAACCTGGGACGTGGGAGCCTTAGGGCATGAAAGATTCTTTGCAGAACCAATATGCCATCCTGTCGCCCCTGCTCCTTTTTTTTTAATTTTTAAATTTTTTATTTAAGAAAGGATTAGTGAACAAAAGCATAAGGTAGGAGGGGTACATCTCCACACAATTCCCATCACCCAATCCCCATAACCCACCCCCTCCCATGGTAGCTTTCCCATTCTCTATCCCTCTGGGAGCATGGACCCAGGGTCATTGAGGGTTGCAGAAGGTAGAAGGTCTGGCTTCTGTAATTGCTTCCCCGCTGAACATGGGCGTTGACTGGTCGGTCCATACCCCCAGTCTGCCTCTCTCTTTCCCTAGTAGGGTGTGTCTCTGGGGAAGCTGAGCGCCCCTGCTCCTTTTTAAAGATTTATTAATGAGAGCAATAGCAGAGAGAAAGAGAACCAGAGCATTGCTGTAAGACATGCACTCGGGAGTCGGGCAGTAGCGCAGCGGGTTAAGCTCACATGGCGCAAAGAACAAGGACCGGTGTAAGGATCCTGGTTCCAGACCCTGGCTACCCACCTGCAGGGGGTCGCTTCACAAGTGGTAAAGCAGGTCTTCAGGTGTCTGTCTTTCTCTCCTCCTCTGTCTTCCCCTCCTGTCTCCATTTCTCTCTGTCCTAACAACGATTACATCAATAACAACAATAATCACTACAACAATGATGAAAAGAAAAACAAACAAGGACAACAAAAGGGGAAAAAAAAAAAGACATGCAATGCCAGGGACTGAACTCAGAACTTCATGATTGAGAATTCAGTGCTTTATCTGTTGTGCCACCTCCCAGATTTTGCTGAACCACTTAAAAAAATCTTTTTATTTATTTATTGAGTAGACACAGCCAGAAATTAAGAGAGAAGAGGGAGATAGAGAGGAAGACAGAGACATCTGCGGCACTGCTTTACCACTTGCAAAGCTTCCCCCCTGCAGGTGGGAACCAGGGCCTCAAACTCTGATCCTTGCACATTATAACATGTGCACTCAACCAGGTGTGCCACCACCTGGCCCCAGAGCCAACCGTTTTTGTTTTTTAAAATATATATTTATTAGTTCTTTACTTTTGTTGCCCTTGTTTTATTGTTGTAGTTATGATTGATGTCGTTGTTGGATAGGACAGAGAGAAATGGAGAGAGGAGGGGAAGACAGAGAGGGGGAGAGAGAGACACCTGCAGACCTGCTTCACGGCTTGTGAAGCGACTCCCCATGCAGGTGGGGACCCAGGGGTTCGAACTGGGATCCTTATGCCGGTCCTTGCGCTTTGTGCCACGTGTGCTTAACCCGCTGTGCTACTGCCCAACTCCTTGAGCCAACCGTTTAAAAAATATTTTATTTGGGAGTCGGGTGGTAGTGCAAGCAGATTAAGCACACGCAGCATAAAGTGCAAGGACCGACATCAGGATCTTGGTTCGAGCCCCCAGCTCCCCACCTGCAGGGGAGTCGATTCACAAGCAGTGAAGTAGGTCTGCAGGTGTGTGTCTGTCTTTCTTTCCCTCCTCTCTCCATTTCTCTCTGTCCTATCTAACAATAACAACATCAATAACAATAACAATAATAACTATAACAATGTAAAAAACAAGGGCAACAAAAGGGGGGAATAAATATAGCAAATTAAAAAAAAATTATTTTTGTCTCCAGGTTTATCGCTGGGGCTTGGTGCCTACACTATGAATCCACTGCTCCTGGAGGCTATTTTTCCCTTTTTGTTGCCCTTGTTGTTGTTGTTATTATTATTGTTATTTCTGTCGTTGTTGGACTTCATTTTTTAACTTTATTAGAGTCCTGCCCAGCTCTGGCTTATGGGGGTGCAGCGGATTGAACCTGGGACTTTGGAGCCTGAGGGTATGAGAATCTCTTTGCATAGCCATTATACTATCTACCTCCGCCCAATATTTTCTTCATTTATTATTACTGAATAGAAACTGAGAGAAAAGGAGAGGGAAGGGGGAGATAGAGGCGCCTGCAACAGATCTTCCACTTCCACTTGTGATGCTTTTTCCCTGCAGGTGCACCACTGCTCAGTCCTGAACTTTTTTTTTTTGTCTCCAGGGTTATCATTTTCCTTTTTTTAATTGGACAGGACAGAGAGAAATTGAGAAGAGAGGGGAAGAAGAAAGATACTTGCAGACCTGCTTCACCACTTGTGAAGTGACACCCCTCACTCTCTTCCCGCAGGTGGGAAGCCAAGGCTCGAACCAGGATCCTTGAGCTTTGTCCTATTCGAGCTATGCGCGCTTAACCTACTGCTCTGCCGCCCCTCCCAGCCCCGAACTCTTTACTTATTTTAATCTCAATTTCTCTCTCTCTCTCGTTCTTCTCAGACACAGCAGTGTCTTTCTGCAGAACCACTATATCCTGTCTCCCCAGCCCTATAATAATAATAATAATTATTTTTTAATATTTTATTTTTATTTATTTATTCCCTTTTGTTGCCCTTGTTGTTTTATTGTTGTAGTTATTATTATTGTTGTTGTCGTCGTTGTTGGATAGGACAGAGAGAAATGGAGAGAGGAGGGGAAGACAGAGAGGAGGAGAGAAAGATAGACACCTGCAGACCTGCTTCACCGCCTGTGAAGCGACTCCCCTGCAGGTGGGGAGCCGGGGCTCGAACCGGGATTCTTATGCCGGTCCTTGTGCTTTGCGCCACCTGCGCTTAACCCGCTGCGCTACAGCCCGACTCCCTATTAATATTATTTTATCCGGAGCCTTGCTCAGCCTTGGGCAATGGTGGTACTGGGGACTGAACCTGAAGCGTCAGAGCCTTTTGCAGAACCACGCCCAGCCCTGACCCAACTCTTTAAAAAATTCTTTTAAGGGAGCCAGGCGGTGGCGCACCTGGCTTAGCACACATGTTGCAGTGCACAAGGACTCGGGTTCGAGCCCTCGTCCCCGCCTGCAGGGGGAAAGCTTCACAAGCGGAGAAGCAGGGCTGCAAGTTTCTCTCTCCGTCTTTACCTCCCCCTTCTCTCTCAATTTCTGCTTGTGTCTATCCAATAACAAATAAAGAGAAAATTTTTAAAAAGCTGCGAAGGGAAAACGGCGGAGGCGGCGGCCGCGGCCGCGTGTAGAATGCAGCAGACGCGCGCGGGCCTAGAGGCGGGCAGGGGTGCCCGGACGGCGGGAAGCAGCGAACACAGGGCAGAGGAGAGGCCGAGATGACTGAGAGGGATCCCTCTGGGTCTCCACCAACCCCCCCGGGGGGGGGGGGGGGGGCGCCACATCCAACATGGCGGCCGCGCGCGGTCCTCGGCGGGCGGGCGAGCGGAAGTTCGTCACACGGGCGCCGGAAGGCCGCGCGGCCCCGCCCCCTGCCGGGGTCTGTATGGAGCCGCGGCCGCGCGGGCTTTGAGCATCCCTCGCCGGCCCGGCGGGAGGGTCCGGGGCTGCGGCCGGCGCTCGGCCCGCCCTCGACATGGCCAGCTCCGGACAGGTACGGCCGGCCGCGCCCCGGCCCGTCCGCTCTCCCGGGCTGGGTCCTCGCAGGCGAGACCCCAACCCGCCACCTCCCTTCAGGTCTCCAGGCCTGGCCCCCATCCCCGACTGCTCCCCAGGGTGCTGCCCCCCATCCCAGGGTGCTGCTCTCCCCGCCCCAGGGTGCTGCTCCCCATCCCAGGGTGCTGCTCTCCCCACCCCAGGGTGCTGCTCTCCCCACCCCAGGGTGCTGCTCTCCCCGCCCCAGGGTGCTGCTCCCCATCCCAGGGTGCTGCTCTCCCCACCCCAGGGTGCTGCTCTCCCCACCCCAGGGTGCTGCTCCCATACCAGGGTGCTGCTCTCCCCACCCCAGGGTGCTGCTCCCCATACTAGGGTGCTGCTCTCCCCACTCCAGGGTGCTGCTCCCATGCCAGGGTGCTGCTCTCCCCACCCCAGGGTGCTGCTCCCCATCCCAGGGTGCTGCTCTCCCCACCCCAGGGTGCTGCTCCCCATCCCAGGGTGCTGCTCTCCCCATCCCAGGGTGCTACCCCATCCCAGGGTGCTGCTCCCCATCCCAGGGTGCTGCTCTCCCCACCCCAGGGTGCTGCTCTCCCCACCCCAGGGTGCTGCTCTCCCCGCCCCAGGGTGCTGCTCCCCATCCCAGGGTGCTGCTCTCCCCACCCCAGGGTGCTGCTCTCCCCACCCCAGGGTGCTGCTCCCATACCAGGGTGCTGCTCTCCCCACCCCAGGGTGCTGCTCCCCATACTAGGGTGCTGCTCTCCCCACTCCAGGGTGCTGCTCCCATGCCAGGGTGCTGCTCTCCCCACCCCAGGGTGCTGCTCCCCATCCCAGGGTGCTGCTCTCCCCACCCCAGGGTGCTGCTCCCCATCCCAGGGTGCTGCTCTCCCCATCCCAGGGTGCTACCCCATCCCAGGGTGCTGCTCCCCATCCCAGGGTGCTGCTCTCCCCGCCCCAGGGTGCTGCCCCCCATCCCAGGGTGCTACCCCATCCCAGGGTGCTGCACCCCATCCCAGGGTGCTGCTCCCCATCCCAGGGTGCTGCTCTCCCTGCCCCAGGGTGCTGCTCTCCCCGCCCCAGGATGCCCCATCCCAGGGTGCTGCCCCCCATCCCAGGGTGCTGCTCCCCATCTCAGGGTGCTGCCCCCCATCCCAGGGTGCTGCCCCCATCCCAGGATGCTGCTCCCCATCCCAGGGTGCTGCTCCCCATCTCAGGGTGCTGCCCCCCATCCCAGGGTGCTGCTCCCCATCCCAGGGTGCTGCTCTCCCCATCCCAGGGTGCTGCCCCCCATCCCAGGGTGCTGCTCTCCCTGCCCCAGGGTGCTGCCCCCCATCTCAGGGTGCTGCTCCCCATCCCAGGGTGCTGCTCTCTCCACCCCAGGGTGCTGCTCCCATGCCAGGGTGCTGCTCTCCCCACCCCAGGGTGCTGCTCTCCCCACCCCAGGGTGCTGCTCCCATGCCAGGGTGCTGCTCTCCCCACCCCAGGATGCTGCTCCCCATCCCAGGGTGCTGCTCTCCCCACCCCAGGGTGCTGCTCCCCATCCCAGAGTGCTGCTCCCCATCCCAGGGTGCTGCTCTCCTCACCCCAGGGTGCTGCTCCCCATCCCAGGGTGCTGCTCCCCATCCCAGGGTGCTACTCTCCCCATCCCAGGGTGCTACCCCATCCCAGGGTGCTGCTCTCCCCGCCCCAGGGTGCTGCTCCCCATCCCAGGGTGCTGCTCTCCCCGCCCCAGGGTGCTGCTCTCCCCACCCCAGGGTGCCCCATCCCAGGGTGCTGCCCCCCATCCCAGGGTGCTACCCCCCATCCCAGGATGCTGCTCCCCATCCCAGGGTGCTGCTCCCCATCCCAGGGTGCTGCCCCCTATCCCAGGGTGCTGCTCCCCATCCCAGAGTGCTGCTCTCTCCATCCCAGGGTGCTGCCCCCCATCCCAGGGTGCTGCCCCCCATCCCAGGGTGCTGCTCTCCCCTCCCCAGGGTGCTGCTCTCCCCATCCTAGGGTGCTGCCCCCTATCCCAGGGTGCTGCTCTCCCCGCCCCAGGATGCCCCATCCCAGGGTGCTGCCCCCCATCCCAGGGTGCTGCCCCCCATCCCAGGATGCTGCTCCCCATCCCAGGGTGCTGCTCTCCCCACCCCAGGGTGCTGCCCCCCATCCCAGGATGCTGCTCCCCATCCCAGGGTGCTGCTCCCCATCCCAGGGTGCTGCTCCCCATCCCAGGGTGCTGTCCCCCATCCCAGGGTGCTGCTCTCCCCACCCCAGGGTGCTGCCCCCCATCCCAGGGTGCTGCCCCCCATCCCAGGGTACTGCCCCCATCCCAGACTGCTCCCCAGGGTGCAGCCCCCTTTGCCACAAGCGTGCTTGGTGGTGGGGGCATGCAGGAAAGGCCTTTGCTTTGGGCGGTGGTGGCCATCCCCTCCAACCCCTGGAGCAAGCACTAGGGCTCTTCTCTGCAGACCAGGGCCTGGGGGACCTGCACCCCTATTTACCCGTGTCCCCTCCACCTTGATATCAGAGAGAGAGGAGAGAGACCCCAGCACCTGGCCCCTGCTGTGCTCCCATGTGGGGTTGGGGCTCAAGTTGGGTCCTGGAGCCCCCCAGCAACTTGCCGGCGCTATAATGAAATAAAACCAAAAACAAAAGCTCAGAACCTCAGAGGAGATAGTTTTCCACAAGGGAGAAGTCAGAGTAGTACCTTGGCTCAGTGTGCCAAGGCCTGAAGGGCTCTTGGCAGAGCTGCTGAACTGCTCCCCGGCTGGCTCCCCAGCATGGCGTGCATCCCTCTCAGTCTCATACATAAATATGTAAATAAACCATTATTCTTTAAAATTTTCTTATTATCTTTATTTATTGGATAGAGACAGCCAGAAATCGAGAGCGTAGGGGACATAGAGAGGGAAAGAGGAAGAGAGACACCTGCAGCCCTGCTTCACCACTTGCAAAGCTTTCCCTCTGCAGGTGGGGACCCAGGGCTTGAACCCAGGTCCTTGAGCATTGTAACATTTGCACTCAACCAGGTGCACCACCACCCAGTCCCAACTACCATTATTACTTTAAAGAATATAGTTTGAACTTGGGTGCAGAGGGAGCACGTGAGGTATTTCAGAACCAGAGAACCTGGCACAGACTGTAGTGTCTGAGATGCCCTAGACCTTGGCAGACACCTACATGCTGGGACCCCCACCTGCTTTGTCATCCACACAGAGACAGACAGGAGAGACAGCACAACACAGGAGCTCCCACAGTCCTGCCCAGGCTCAAACCCAGGCCCAAACCCAGGCCACACTCTGCAGCAAAGAGTTTTAGCGAAAGCTCCTTTCTTTGTCTTCTGCCCACTCTGGGGTGAGGGTCTCCCCAGCTGTGGCCTGAAGGCTCCAGCCCCGGGGAACTCCCTAGCCATCGGGTGCCCCTCCTCTGCAGGACGTCTGCAGTGATGGCGATGGTGACGTGTCCCCCACAGTGGGCGGCACCCACCTGCTGGGCTTCTCCGACGAGATCCTCCTCCACATCCTGAGCCATGTGCCCAGCACGGACCTGGTCCTCAGCGTGCGGCTCACCTGCCGGAAGCTGGCTGCGCTGTGCCTGGACAAGAGCCTCACACACACCGTATTGCTGCACAAAGACTATGAGGTGGGGGCCAGGGCGGCCCAGGGGCTGGGCTCTGATGCAGCCAATAGGAGCCCTTCTCCTGGCTTTTTAAAAAAATACTTATTTTATTTATTTAATCCCTTTTGTTGCCCTTGTTGTTTTTCTTTGTTGTAGTTATTATTGTTGTTATTGATGTTGTTGTTGCTGGATAGGACAGAGAAATGGAGAGAGGAGGGAAAGACGGGGAGAGAAAGATAGACACCTGCAGACCTGCTTCACCACCTGTGAAGCGACTCCCCTGCAGGTGGGGAGCCGAGCCAGGGGCTGGATCCTTATGCAGGTCCTTGCGCTTTGCGCCATGTGCACTTAGCCTGCTGGGCTACTGCCTGACTCCTCTCCTGGTTTCTTAACCAGAGAAAGGGAGAGAGAGAGGAGAGTAGATAGCATAATGGTTATGCAAAGAGACTCTCATCCTTGAGGCTTCAAAGCCTCAGGTTCAATCCCCTGCACCACTGTAAGCCAGAGCTGAGCAGCACTTTGGCTAAAAGAGAGAGAGAGAGAGAGAGAGAACCCTAGTACCACCGGCCCCCCCCACAGAGCTCGGGACTGCATGCCTGCAAGTCCAGTGCCATAGCCACTGCACCGCCCCCCAGGCCACTTAGCCCGTCTCTTAGTTAATTGTGGTGGCAGACAACAGTCATCTCTACAACTATCTGTCTGCATTTGTACAGAATTTCCCCCTTTCCTAGCCCTCTAACTTTTTTTTTTCCTCTTAAATAAATTTCAATGATAAAGTTTCTTTTTAAAATATTTATAATAGGGAGTCAGGTGGTATAGTGCAGCGGGTTAAGCGCACGTGGCGCAAAGTGCAAGGACCAGCGTAAGGATCCCGGTTCGAACCCCCGGCTCCCCACCTGCAGGGAAGTCGCTTCACAGGCGGTGAAGCAGGTCTGCAGGTGTCTATCTTTCTCTCCCCTTCTCTGTCTTCCCCTCCTGTCTCCGTTTCTCTCTGTCCTATCCAACAACGACATCAGTAACAACAATAAAACAACAAGGGCAACAAAGGGAAAATAAATATATATTAAAAATATTTATAATAATAATATGATATTTTAATTTTATTTTTTAATATTTGTTGCCAGAGCACTGCTCAGTTCTGGCTAATGGTGGTGTGGGGGATTGAACTTGGAACTGTGGAGCCTCAGGCATGAGAGTCTCTTTGCATGACCATTATGCTATCTACCCCTGCCTGACCCTGTATCTGTTATAATTTTTCAAAAACTTATTTATGAGGGGTTAGGTGGTGGTGCACCTGGTTGAGTACACATGTTATAGTGCCCAAGGATCCGGGTTCAAGGCCAAGTCCCCACCTACAGGGAGAAAACTTAACAAGCACTGAAGCAGGGCTGCAGGTATCTCTCGCCCTCTCTAACTCCCCACCCTGCTCTCCATTTCTCTCTCTACCCAAATAAAACCTTTTTTTAAAAAAAAAAAAAGATTTTATTTATTTATTCATGAGAAAGATAGGAGGAAAGAGAGAAAGAACCAGACATCACTTGGTATATGTGCTGCCGGGGATTGAACTGCCGGGGATTGGATTCTCATGCTTGAGAATCCAATGCTTTATCCATTGCACCACCTCCCGGACCACCCAAATAAAATCTTTTTAAGAAAAGGAAAAATGAAAACTTTTTCTAAGAGAGGAGGGGTGAGAGAGGAACCAGAGCGCGGCTCTGATACATGCGCTCCGAGCATTGGGCCTCATGCCCGAGCCCCCAAAACTTTTATCTGCTGCACCAATTCCAAGGCTGCTTTAGTTTTTCTTTTTCTTTTTTAAATTTATTTAATTTATTTATTTATTAGAAAGATAGGAGGAAAGAGAGAAGGAACCAGTCATCGATCTGGTACATGTACTTCCGGAGATTGAACTCAGGACCTCATGCATGAGAGTACAATGCATTATCCATTGCACCACCTCCCGGACCACTTTTAAGTTTTTTTTATATTTATTTATTCCCTTTTGTTGCCCTTGTTGTTTTATTGTTGTAGTTATTGTTATTGATGTTGTCATTGTTGGATAGGACAGAGAGAAACGGAGACAGGAGGGGAAGACAGAGAAGGGGAGAGAAAGATAGACACCTGTAGACCTACTTCACCATGTATGAAGTGACTCCCCTGTAGGTGGGGAGCCAAGGGCTCGAGCTGGGATCCTTGCACCAGCTCTTGCACTTTGCGCCACCTGCCCTTAACCCTCTACATGACCCCCGACTCCCTGCTGCTTTAATTTTTTTTACCAGAGTACTGGTCAGCTCTGGTTTATAGTGGGGCGGGGGATTGAACCTGGGATTTTAGAACCTCAGGCATGGCAGTTTGTTTGAATAACCATTATGCTATCTACCCCCGCCCCTGCTTTAATTTTTCTTCTCTGAGCTAGAATAATGAGAGAGGGAGAGGTGCTGGGGTGAGCTGAGAGCACCCACCAGCTGAGTTATTTGCTCTTAGCCACATGTCTTATTCTGCAGCTTGTTCTTTGGGCTTCTCCAGTCCAGGCTGACATTTTTGGTTAGAGGGAGGAGACACACACATCACACCCCTGGGTTGTGCCCATGACAAAGCAGCGCCCTACCCGGGTGAGCTGTCCCTCCGGCCCAGCCACACCCCAGAGACAGAAGTCCAGGGAAGCCTTGCCCTGACCCAGGAGCCAGCGGGACCATCACCACTGGGACTGTCTCAGTCCCCAGCTCATCCCTGGGGCTCTGAGCTGTCCCCCTCTGGCCATGGGGCGAGTGTGGGTGTCAGGGTCACTTGGGGATGCAGGTGGGGGTGGGGGTGCCAGGCCTCCCTGAGGGTGGGCGAGGCTGTGGTCTCTAGCTCAGCCCTGTCCCTGCCCGACCCCCAGGCCAGCGAGGACAAAGTGAAGCAGCTGGTGAAGGAGATCTGCCGGGACGTGCGGCAGCTGGACCTGACGGGCTGCTACTGGCTGTCGGGCGCAGCGGTGGAGCGCGTGGGGCGCTGCCGCGGGCTGGTCAAGGTCAACCTGTCGGGCTGCCCGCTGACCTCGCTGCGCCTGTCCAAGGTGCTCTCGGCGCTGCAGCAGCTGCGCTCGCTGGCCATCGACGTGAACCCGGGCTTCGACGCGGGCCAGCTGAGCGGGGAGTGCCGGGCCACGCTGAGCCGCGTGCGGGAGCTCAAGCAGACGCTGTTCACACCCTCGTACGGCGTGGTGCCCTGCTGCTCACGCCTGGAGAAACTGCTGCTCTACTTCGAGATCCTGGACCGCACCCGCGAGGGCGCTGTGCTGTCGGGCCAGCTGATGGTGGGTCAGAGCAACGTGCCGCACTACCAGCACCTGCGCGTCTTCTATGCGCGCCTGGCGCCCGGCTACATCAACCAGGAGGTGGTGCGCCTGTACCTGGCGGTGCTCAGCGACCGCACACCAGAGCACCTGCACGCCTTCCTCATCGCCGCCCCCGGCAGCTTCGCCGAGAGCGGGGCGACGCGCGCCCTGCTGGAGTCCATGGCGCGCAGGGTGGCGCTGGACGCGCTGCAGCTGCCGCGCTTGTGGCTCAATGGCGCCGCCCTGCTGCAGCAGCTGCGCCTCTGCCGGCCGGTGCACCTGAGCTTCAGCCGCTGCGCGCTCCCGGGCGGCCACCTGCTGCGCCGCGTGCTGCACGCCGGCCGCGACCTGCGCGCCCTCGCCAGCCTCAACCTCAGCGGCTGCGCGCACTGCCTGGGCCCAGACGTGCCGGCGCGCAAGGCGGAGGACGACATCGACTGCAGCGTACTGGAGGCGCTGGTGGCGGCCTGCGGCGGCCTGCGCCACCTCAACTTGTCGGCGGCACACCACCACAGTGCCGAGGGCGGCCGCCATCTGTGCCAGCTGCTGGCCTGCCTGCGCCAGCTGCGCTCGTTGGCGCTGCCAGTGTGCGCCGTGGCGGGCTCCGTGGCGGGCGCCGTGCCCCACACGCCTCCCGCGCCCCCCGTGCCCGCCGCGCCTGCCGCCCTGCCACGCTGCCCGGGCAAGAAGGTGCGCGTGGGCGCCCCCGCCGCGCCCACCCCACCGCCCACCTCCGCCTTCTGGGCGCTGCTGCGGGGCCTGCCCTTCCTCGAGCGCCTGGAGCTCATAGGCTCCAACTTCTCGTCCGCCATGCCCCGCAATGAGCCGGCCATCCGCAACTCGCTGCCGCCCTGTGGCCGCGCGCAGAGCGTGGGAGACGCCGAGGTGGCCGCCGTGGGGCAGCTGGCCTTCCTGCGCCACCTGACCCTGGCACAGCTGCCCGGTGTGCTCACGGGCTCGGGACTGCTCCGCGTCGGGCTGCAGTGCCAGCAGCTGCAGTCGCTGTCGCTCGCCAACCTGGGCACGATGGGCAAGGTGGCCTACATGGCAGCGCTGGCCGACATGCTGCGCCACTGCCAGCGGCTGCAGGACCTCAGGTGAGTGGGGGTTGGGGGCCGGGCCGGGGCGGGGGGCGAGCTCCAACTTCACGAGGCCGTTAAGGGAAGCTGAGCTGGGGGCCAAGGTGCACTGGTGCCACGCAGGAAGACCCGGTTGGAACCCAGCTCCCCATCAGCACAAGGGACGCTTCACCAGAGGGGAAGCAGGGCTGCAGGTGTCTCTCCCTCCCCTCTCAGGTGCGCTCTGTCCTTTCAGATAAAATGTAAAAAGGGGGGGTGGGTGGTGGTGCACCTGGTTGAATGCCTATGTTATATTGCTCAAGGACCTTGCCTGAGTTCAAGCCCCTGGTCCCCATCTGCAGGGGTAAAGCTTTGCAAGTGGTGAAGCAGGGCTGCAGGTGTTTCTCTATCTCGCCTACTCTCTAGATTTCTGGCTGTTTCTAAATAAAGATTAAAAGAAAACAAAAACACCAGGAGTGGTACAGGCACCAAGCCCCAGTGATAACCCTGGTGGCCAAAAAATGAAAAGTATTTATCAGGGGCTGGGGCTGGCCTCCAGCTCCGCTGGCCTGGGGGAGGCTGTATGGGCTGGAGAGTAGTGCTAAGGTGTCTCTCCTGCTTCCCCCATGTCCTGACTGCCTCTCATCATCTCTCAAAAATAAAACCAATTTGTTTGATTATTAGTACTATTTTTTTCTTATAGCCAGCAGGGTTATCATTAGTGCTTAGTGCCGGAATTACAAATATGCCACTCTTGGCAACCATTTTTCTTCTTTAATTTCTTTCTTTTTTTCTTTCTTTTTTAATATTTATTTCCTTTTTGTTGCCCTTGTTGTTTCCATTGTTGTTGTAGTTATTCTTGTTGTTGATGTCGTCTCTGGGACAGGACAGAGAGAAATGGAGAGAGGAGGGGAAGACAGAGGAGGAGAGAAAGATAGACACCCGCAGACCTGCTTCACCACCTGTGAAGCGACTCCCCTGCAGGTGGGGCAAAAACTGGGAGAGAGAATCAGCATCGTGCTGGTCCATCGATGGGGACCTACCTCATGGCGTCGAGTTGGGTGCTGTGCTGCTGTTCCCCTCCCAGGCCTAGGGGAGCCCCCCCATGAGTTTGGGGAAGGGGGCAGGCCGTGAGCGGGACCACCATTGTGTCTATGGATGTACCCCCCTCTGCTCAGCTGGTGCTTGGTGGCCAGCGTTCCGTCTCTGCCTGGGCGCTAGGCCCTGGTTCGCAACTGAGTGTGTTCTGAGGCCTCACCCTCCTGGCACTGCCCGCAGGTGGGCTCCTGGGCCTGGGCTGTCTGATTCCTCAGAAAACGAGGAGAGGAAGGAAAGACGGACAGCACAGCTGTCCGAGGAGCTTCCCTTGCTGCTGTCCCTCCTTGGAGTTTCCGTGTGGTGCTGGGGCCCAGGTCCTCGGGCTCAGAAATGAGTGTGCTCCCCCCACTGAGACAGGTCACTGGAAGCTGCCAGGGTAGATGTCGCTTGGCCCTGCTCCACAGTTGTGACCAGGCCGTGAACGGGTGCTCACTGACTCCCAGAGAGCCGATGTTGGGCCAGGGACACTCAAGGGCTGGGCAGGGGGCTACTGGCCTTGGTGCCTTCTGTCCCCAGGGTTTCACTAGCTGCAGCCCTGGGTCCGACCGCTGTCCCTGCCCACGAGGCCCGTGACTGTGCTGCCTGGACACCAGCCGGGCTGGCTATAGGTTGGACAGAGAAGGCTCCTCCGTCCCGTGTGGGGAGGGGACACACCCCAGCCCCCTGGGTGTCTGGGACCACAGTCTGGGCGAGGGCTGGAGGACAGAGTGGGTCAGAGGTCAGAGCTTACTGACCAGTGGGGTACCCAGACCCCAAGGCAGGCAGAAGGTCTTAGGAGCATGCCTGTGCTCAGCGACCCTCTGGTTGGTCAGTGTCCGCGGCCCGCAGCGCCCCCTGGTGGCCGAGGCCTGCAGCCTGTTCAGGTCCTGCCTGGTCAGAGTGGCTGCAGCTCCTGGCAGAGTCTTTCTTCAGAGCCCAGCCAGGCGGTGGGCACCTGGTTGAGTGTACGCATAACCACAGGCCAGCACCCGGGTTCAAGCCTGCAGGTTCTCTCTTTTTAAAAAAATTGGGGGGGGGGGCGGTTAGGTGGTGGCACACCTGGTTAGGTGACATGTTACAGTGAGCAAGAACCTGGGTTCAAGCCCCCAGTCCCCACCTGCAGGAGGAAAGCTTTGTGAGTGGTGGAGCAGGGCTGCAGGTGTCTCTCTGTCTGTTTCCCTCTCTACCACCTTTCCTCCCCTCTTGATTTCTAGCTGTCTCTATGCAATAAAAAGATAATAAAATATTTTTTAAAACTTGTTATCTTTATTTATTGTATAAAGACACCCAGAAATCAGGGGGGGGGGTGATAGAGAGGGGAGGTCCGGGTGGTGGTGCAGTGGATAAAGCATTGAACTTTCAAGCATGAATTTGGTCCCCAGTGGCACATGTGCCAGAGTGCTGTGTGGTTCTTTCTCTCCTCCTCTCTCATTAATAAATAAAATATTAAGGGGAGAGAGAGAGAAAGAGATACTTGAAGCCCTGCTTCACCATTTGTTAAGCCTCCCCCTTACAGGTGGGGACTGGAGGCTTTGCACCTGGCTGTGCCCAGCCTTCTCTGCGTTAGTGACAGTATAAATCACCTCTTTCACTCACTTCCTGCCTCTGGTCCCATGGGAGTCTCTTAGGTAGAGGGACAGAGGCCAAGGGAGAGACAGGAACAGAGACTGTGGGGGCTCCAACCCGGGTCCTCATGCAAGACAAAGCCTGTGCTCTACCTGACAAGCTGTCTCCCAACCCTCACCCTCCCGGTTCCTTTTTAGAGATTTGTCTGGGCGTGGTGGGGCAGAGGGGGCACACCGGGTTGAGCACACACATTGCAGTGCACAAGGACCCGGTCTAGCCCCCAGTCCCTACCTGCAGGGGGGAAGCTTCACCAGTGGTCAAGCAGGGCTGCAGGCGTCTCCCTATCTCCCTCTCCCCACGCAATTTCTCACTGTGTCGGTGGCCGCTTGTCCTCATGGGGTGGAGCTGGGAGCCCCTGCTGCATGTGTGCTGCCCCCTGGCACTCACCCTGCACCCCCCCCCCCGCAGGCTGGAGCAGCCCTATTTTAGTGCCAACGCACAGTTCTTCCAGGCCCTGAGCCAGTGCTCCTCACTGCAGCGCCTGTGCCTGGTGTCGCGCAGCGGGACCCTGCAACCCGAGGCCGTGCTGGCCTTCGTGGGGCGCTGTCTGCGCCTGGTGGTGTGTCACCTGTTCACTGGCGAGTCCCTGGCCACCTGCCGCGGCCTGCAGCATTCACTCCTCCGCAGGTGAGTGGGGCCCGTGGGAACCACTGCCCTCCTCTCCCAGAGTGGCGCTGAAGTTTTTCTGTATTTTATTTTAATGAGAGAGAGATGCCAGAGCCCTGCTCACCCTGACGGTGGTGCTGGGGCTTGAACCTGGGGCCTCTGCCTTAGCCAGGAGAGTCTCTGCAGAACCTCTGTGCTGTCTCCCCAACCCCTTAAGTCTATTATTTATAAGTTTTTTTCTTAATTTAAGATTTTATTTATTTATGAGAAAGATAGGAGGAGTGAGAAAGAACCAGACATCACTCTGGCACATGTGCTGCCGGGCATCAAACTCGGGACCTCATGCTTGAGACTCCAAAGCTTTACCACTGCACCACCTCCTGGACCACAATTTATAACTTATTAATTTGAATAAAATGTTATTTTTTTTATTTTTTAAATATTTATTCACTTTCCCTTTTTGTTGCCTTTGCTGTTTGTTTCATTGTTATAATTATTATTGTTGTTGTTATTGATGTCATCGTTGTTGGATAGGGCAGAGAGAAATGGAGAGAGGAGGGGAAGACGGGGAGAGAAAGACAGACACCTGTAGACCTGCTTCACTGCCTGTGAAGTGACACCTCTGCAGGTGGGGAGCCGGGGAAAATATTGTAATGAGAGAAAGACAGCTACAGAGATAAAGACACAAAGAGAATTACCAGAGCCCTGCTGAGCCCAGCTGATAGTGGTGTTTGGGATTGAACTTGGGGCAGCAGAGCCTCAGGTAGGAAAGTCTGTTTGCAGAACCACCATGCTGTCTCCCCGGCTTCTAGGTGTTAAGCGTCTCCTCTGCTGTGACACAGGACCAGAGAGGGGCCCCAGGGACTGGGGAGACAGTGGCCATCTGTCCCGTGTCCAAGCTGTGCCCAGCACCTCCCCCTTGGTGCACAGAGGGCTCGCCTGGGCTGCCTGGTGCCCCCCAGCTTCTCAATGGGGGGCAAGTTGAGGCCCAGGCACCCCGGCCCCGGGTCCCTAGCCCCACTCAAGCCGGCTGCTCCCCCTTCCCTCAGCTCCTGCCCGCTGTGACAGTCTCCTGGCCCTGGTCTCCATGCTGTGCCAGGGCATGTGGATGAGGCTGGGTCCCTCTCAGGCTGAACCCTCTCCCAGGGTGCCTGGTCCCCGGGCCTCCTTGTTGGGCTGGGTGGCCCTGTGCTGTGTCTGCGTCTCTGCGCACCCAGTCAGTCTGTCCCCCTTCTTGCTGAGGTGAGCGTGGCTGCCCCGCCCTGTCCCCGCAGTTGCTGTTCGTTCCCCTTCCGCCCTCCCTTTCTGTCTTTTTTGTGCAAACACAACCTCATGTGTTCACAATTTCACTTTTTCCAGGCCAACTTTTCATTTAACAACATTAAAAGAGATCTTTTTATTATCTTTATTTATCACTGGATAGAGACAGCCAGAAATGGCAGATCTTTCCCCCTGCAGGTGGGGACGGGCCCCCAACCTGGGTTCCTTACACATCGTAGCCTGTGCGCTCAATGCTCAAACAAGGCCCTCAGGCCCTTTTCATTTCATTTCATCTTTTTTTTTTTTTTTTTGCCTCCAGGGTTATTGCGGGGCTCGGTGCCTGCACTACAAATGCTCTGCTCCTGGAGGCCATTTTTTTTCTTCCTTTTTCTGTTACCCTTGTTGTTTATTGTTGTAGTTGTTGCTGTTGTTGTTGGATAGGACAGAGAGGAATGGAAAGAGGAGGGAAAGACAGGGGGGAGAGAAAGGCAGATACCTGCAGACCTGCTTCACCGCCTGTGAAGTGACACCCCCCCTCCCCCGCAGGTGAGGAGCCGGGAGCTTGACCTGAGATCCTTGCACTGGTCCTTGTGCTTTATGCCACATGCGCTTAACCTGCTGCACTACTGCCCGGCCCTCTTAATTCATTTTATTTTATTTGAGACAGAAATTGACAAAGAAAGGGGGGTGAAGAGAGCGAGACAGAGAGACACCTGCAGCCCTGCTTCTTCACCACTTGTGAAGCTTCCCCCTGCAGGTGGGGACTGGGGGCTTGAACCCAGGTCCTTGTGTGTGACAACACGTGCTCTAATGGGTTTGCTCCTGATCCTGGAGTCTCCTCTGGCATGGGGCTCCCACGTGTGGCCGGGATGTTGAACTGGGTTCAGTGGGCGCTCTACCCAGGGGGTACCCGCCGGCCCCCGCCTCCTCCTTGACCTGCACCCAGTGCTCACAGGGAGGCCTGAGTGTTGGTCCTGACGGTGGGTGCTGGTGCAGTGGAGCACTGTGTGGGCACCCAGACCCACCACCTCCTGCCTCCTCCTGGGTTGTTGTGCCCGGCTCACCCAGGGCCCAGCCTGCACTCAGCCTCTGCTGCCTGTGTGCGGCTTGTCCAGCAGGGGGCGCCATGGGCCAAAGACCTGCCTGCTCTCAGGACGATGCTCCTTGCTTGGTCCTGGCTCAGGCTCCCAGGACCAGCCCGACTGTGCAGAGGGGTGGGGCCCTGCCCTCTGGTCCTTGGCCCCTGCCCACATGGGCACCTGCCTCCTGACAGGCCTGGGGCTGGGCATCCTGAGCCTCAGGTCTGGCCCACAAGTGTGTTTAGACACAGAGAAGGAGGATTGTTTGTTTTTCTACTATTGTTTGTATTTATTTATCAATTTTTGGGCTAGAGACAGAAAATTAGAGGAAGAGAGAGACAGGAGACAGAGAACACCTGCAGCCCTGCAGGTGGGGAGGGGCTGAACCATGTGCCCCGTCAGCGCCACTGCCCAGCCCTCAGAAGCAGGTTCAGGATGTTTTTAACGTTATTAAAATTTTTTAGGGGTGGGGGACCGGGTGGTAACGCAGCAGGTTAAACAAACATGGTACAAAGCACAAGGACCGGCGTAAGGATCCTGGCTCGAGCCCCCGGCTCCCCACCTGCAGGGGAGTCACTTCACAGGCGGTGAAGCAGGTCTGCAGGTGTCTATCTTTCTCTCCCCGTTTGTCTTCCCCTCCTCTCTCCATTTCTCTCTGTCCTATCCAACAACCACAATATCAACAACAACAACAATAACTACAACAACAATAAAAAACAAGGGCTACAAAAGGGAAAATAAATAATTTTTAAAAAGGAGAAAAATAGATGATGGTTTTGGTGTGGGGCCTTGAGGCGGCTCAGAACACACGCCTGGCCTGTGGGAGGCCCTGGGTGGAGCCCAGGCTCTGTACAAGAGAGCCACAGTGCAGCCCCCGCCCCTGGAGATGCAGCCTCAGCCCCTCGGCTTTCAGTGGGAGTCTCGGCCTGGATGCGGTCAGACTCAGCCCACGTACCGTGAGGTGGGGGGAGCTGGTTTACCCAGCTGGGGTGGGGGCACCTCTGCATCCCCTCTCCAGTGGGGTGGGGGGGCCTCGGGCGACGGGGGCGGGGGAACGGGCACCCTCTCTGGGGTGCCCGGCCCTGAGCTCCAGCAGCATGGCCCTGCCTGCTCAGGCCTCTTGTGTCTCAGCTTCCAGGAGGAGCGGCCAGCACTGAATGTGGTCATCTTCCCGCTGCTGCACGAGGGCCTGACCGACGTCATCCGCGACGTCCCCATGGTGCACCTGGATGAGATCACCCTGTTCAAGAGCAGAGTGGCCGAGGAGCCGCCCAACCTGTGGTGGTGACGGATGGAGGGCTGCCCCAGGGAGGACAGCCCGTCCCCAAGCTCCCTCACCAGCTCTTTGGAAGATGGGGGCAGAGTCGGCGTGGGAACAGGCGGTGACGAGGCTCCCGGGGGCCGTGTCACCTGGCACTGGTGTCCTGTGGGTGTGAGCCCCCCAGGGGCCGGGAGCCAGACTGTGGGCTTGGGGCTCCCCTCCCTCAGACTTGACCCCAGCCAGTCAGGGTCCCAGGGTGGTGAGTGGCCGGCCCCTGCCTTGACTGAGACCTCAGAATGTTTACCTTGTGGGGGGCCTGGAGGCCGCCTCTGAACCCCGACCTGGACAGCTGTCCTGAACACTTGAGCCAGCCCCAGCGTCACCCTCCTACATGTGGCATCCCTCGTGCCCAATGCCCTCTGCTTCCACCCCGGGTCCCTAAATCCACACCTTTCCTGAGATGGGGCTGGGGGCTCCTCGCTGCAGCTGACTCCCCTTCCTGCTGTCTCCCTGCTGTGGAGGCCCCCGTCTCAGTGAGGTGCCCAGGGTCCTGGCTGTGGAGGGCTTCGGGGAGGCCTGTACAGTCATGATCCTGCCCTGGGGTCCGGGGGGCCGTTCAGCAAGCAGCACCCTGCCCCAGCCTTCGGGGCCAGGGGTCCTCTGTTCCAAGTGTGGCCGATGGGGCCAGGCCTGCCAGGGTAGGAGAGTGACTTGTGGTCGGTGTTGCTGACGCTGCCTCCTAAATGAGGTGCCCGCACGGGTTGCCCTCTCTGCACCCAGGGAGAGATGTGTAAGCTGGACGCGTGAACCACCAGGAGAGGGTGGGGAGAGGGCCTGAGGGCTGCCAGTTCCACGACCAGGTGCCCACGGGCATCCCAGGCTCCACCCCCAAGCCAGCTGCAGCCACTGCTCACTGCTCCTTCCAGACCCGGAACTGTGAGACTTCCTGAGAGAAAGCTCAGATTCCAGAGGTCCAGGGGCTCTGGCCTTGATGCCTGGCTGGGAGACACCCCCAGAGACAGGGAACGCAGGGCCTAAATCGTGGTGCAGAACATGTGATTCCTGTCAAAGCCAGGGTGCAGCGGGCCTCTTGCTGTGGGCCTTGAAGTGAGCGTGCAGCCAAGGCTCCCGTGGGAGCCGGGGGCTTGTGGGGTGTCTGGCTACTGACCCCCATCACCCTGCTTTGACCCTGCGAGCTGCTCTTCCAGGGTCGGGACCTCAGTCCCCAAGATCAGGTGCTAAGTGACCAGATGAGCCCTTCCCCTGTGTACCCCCCTACCATGTCCCCCACATCCCCGGCTGTCCTGGCAGGATGCTGGGGGACCCACCTCCACTCAGCCCTGTGCTGTGGACCTTTGTAGCATGTGAGATGCCTCAAATAAAGTGGACTTGGTTTAGCAGCACCGTGACTGGGGGCCCAGCATGCACCGTGAAGCGGGGGGTGGAGGGGCACCGGGTTTAGCCGCTGCATGGTGACATGCTCGGCTGAGCACCCAGGTCCCAGACCTGAACACCCTGGAGCAGCGCTCTAGTCTCTGAAATAAACCTGAACCTGTACCCACTGCTGGCCCGCTCACTCCGTGTCTGTTTCCTATCTCTCTCCCTCCCTCTCTCCCTTTCTCTTTTTTATAATATTCTTTTAGAAGTGACTTTAAAAATATTTTATTATCTTTATTTATTGAACAAAGACAGCCAGAAATTTAGAGGAAGGGGAGATGGAGAGAGGGGGCGGGTGATGGCGCACACTTGACGGTGCGCAAGGACCCTGATTCAAGCCCCGGGTCCCCACCTGCAGGGAAGAAGCTTCACAAGTGGTGAAGCAGGGCTGCAGGTGTCTCTCTGTCTGTCTCCCCCTTCTCTCAATTTGTCTCTATCTATTAAAAAACATAAGTAAATAAAAACGATTTTAGTGGTCTGGGAGGTGGCACAGTGATAAAGCTTTGGACTCTCAAGCATGAGGTCCTGAGTTCAATCCCTCGGCAGCACATGTGCCAGAGTGATGTCTGGTTCTTTCTCTCTCCTATCTTCCTCATTGATAAATTTAAAAAATCTAAAAAAAAAAAAAAAACAACAATTTTAAAAAACTTTTTAAAATGAGAGAGGGAAACAGGCAGTGGTGCACCGGATTAAGCATATATAGTATGAAGCGCAAGGACCCGCGTAAGAATCCCAGTTTGACACGCGCGCGCGCACACGCACACGCGCGCGCGCACACACACACACACACACACACACACACACACACGCTCCTTACCTGCAGGGGGCTCACCTCACAAGCGGTGAAGCAGGTCTGCAGGTGTCTGTCTTTCTCCCTATCTTCCCCTCTCAGTTTCTGTCTTATCCAATAAAAATGAAAACATGGCCACAGGAGCAGTGGATTTGTGGTGCCAGCACCAAGCCCCAGCGATAATCCTGGAGGCAAAAAAAGAAAAAGGGGGGTTGGGTAAGGATCCTGGTAAGGATCCCGGTTCGAGCCCCTGCTCCCCACCTGCAGGGGGTTCACTTCACAAGCGGTGAAGCAGGTCTGCAGGTGTCTACCTCTCCCCCCATCTCTCCATTCCTCTCTGTCCTATTTGGCGACAACGACATCAGTAACAATAATCACCGCAATGTTAAAAACAAGGGCAACAAAAAGGAAGATACAATATTTAAAAAGAAAAAAGACACACCTGCAGCCCTGCTTCACTACTGAAGTTTTCCCCCTGCAGGTGGGGAAGCGGGTGTTTGAACCTGGGTCCTTGAGCACTTAACACATGCGCTCAACCAGGTGTGCCACCATCCGGCCTGTTTTTTAGAAGTGTGTATCATTTATTTTGGGTAAAGACAGAAACTGAGAGGGGAGGAGGAGCTAGGGAGAGAGACACCTGCAGCCCTGCTTCACCACTCACAAAGCTTCATCCCTGCAGGTGGGGAGCAGGAGCTCGAACCTGGGTCCTTTGCATAGTAATCTGTGTTCAACTGGGTGCACCTGCTGCACTGCCCCCCCCCCATTTTTCTGAGGCAGAGAGAGAGGCCACAGCGTCCCAGCTCCCTCAGTGCAGGGAAGGCCAGGATCAGACCTTGGTCTTAATGACTGGCAGGCAGCACACTGCCCTGGGGAGCTATTCACTGCCCCAGTCACTCCTCTCTTAAGCAAACACCTCATCCACTGGTGCTGGAGTGTCCTGGGGTCACCCCTATAGGTCCAGTCCCCAGCCCCACCCCGCAGGTGTGCCAGCACAGGTCCACCCAACTGCAGTCCTGAGAGGTTCCTGGGGCTGCTCCCACTCAGCTGTCCTCTTCAGGGGGGCTGCAGGGCATGCCCCAGAAATGCTGTACTCATGGGCTGGGGCCACCCTCCAGTCCAGGCTGACACAGACTCACCTGGCCCCCAGGCTTCAGTTCCACTGGCTCCGGCTCCGTTTCAGCAGGAAATGGCAGAACAGCCTCTGCTGAGGGGACACCCCTGGCCCACTTCCTGCTCCTGGCTCAGCTCCCTCCTGCTACAAGCAGCTGGGGAGACAGCTCAGCAGGCAGAGCACAGGACCTGCAGGCCCAAGGCTCTGGGTTCAGGCCCCTCTGGTGTGAATCGCTGACGTATGATACAGAGAAGCCAGTCAGCCTTTAAAGTGGATGAGAGCAGGCCAGGAGACAGCCCATGGGGTAGGGTGGGAGGCAGGACGGGGCTCCCGCAGCCCCCACTTGGACAGCCACCTGGGTCTAAGGAGGGGCTCCCCTCTGGGTCCTGGCGTCCAGTAAGGCCTGAGGCCAGCTGCACCCCAAGAGGTGACAGCAGGAGAGGGGTGGTCACTGCCTGGGTGCAGCCTGGGGACCCACAATCATGACAGCATCTGGGGAGTCTGGCAGGGAGAGGCGCTGTTCAGGGGAGATCAGGGCAGGGTGGCCACAGCTGGTAGAATGTTCCAGAAGGCTGTTCAGGATGGAAGCTGGGAAGGGGGTCAAGGCCGGGGCCCAAGCAGCTGGGACCTGATGGCCGGTGTGGTCCGCAGGACAGGACCTTGCAGAGATGGGGATGGAGGGGAGGCACCTGGGACCTGGGATCTTGGGGGAGGTGGTCACTAGGGACCTGGAGGGTGTAGAAAGGGGTGCAGGTGTGAACTGGGGTTTGGATTTATAGGGAGGACAGTGGGAGTGGGGTTCTGGCGGCCAAGGAGGGGGATGTTGGTCCTCTTCCTGACCATCTGCCTCCTGGACGCCCCCACAGCCCCCACCCCAGGGAAAGGAGTGGGTTGCAATGGAGAAGGCTCACTGGGCCAACAGGTGTCAGCACACTTTGCAGAATCTGGGCTGGAGGCAATCTGAAGGACCTCCTTCAGAGAAAAGGAGGGACCCCCTAGCCCCAAGGGCGCTCCCCCTCCCTGCACCTCTGCCCAGAGCTGAGGGCATCAAATGGCAGAACCCCATCTCTCCCCATGGAGGCTGGGCCAAGGACTGTGGCTGAGGGCCCTGGGGTCTCAGGCCTGTAAGGGAATACATCGGGGTACTCTGGGAGCTGCATGGGGGCTCAAGCTGCTTAACCTCAGGGGAGACTGAGGCAGGCTGGACACCCAGCCCAGGCAGCAGGCCCTGAAGCTCCCCACTCCTTTGGGGCCCAGGGCGGGCAGGCTCAGGGACACCGAGGAACTGGGACAGACCCTCTTTTTCCCCACCCAAGCCCCCAAAGCGACAGGAGCCCACATCCCAAACTCACCCCCCAAGCTGATTAGAGGGGAAGCAGAAAAAGCAGGAAAAGGGGGGAAATGGCTCAGCGCAGCACAGCACCCCCTCCCCAAGCTGCACCTCCAGTAAGGAGGGAACTCAGTTCAGGGCAGTGTCTGTAAAGCCGGGTGCCTGGTGAAGGGGACAGGAAGGTGAATTCTGGCTGTTGGAGTGCTAGTCAGGGGGCTTAGAGGAGGGCGGAGGGGAGGGCGTGGCAGGGAGGTATCTTGGGCCAGACCTGGTGACCTGGGTCTGGGGGTGCAGGGGCCGTGGTCACCTACCTAGGAGATGGCAGGCAGCCGCACTTTGTATTCTCTGTCCCTTGGGGACCAGAAGCTGCAGGTCCAGGGGTGGGGCTGGCTCCTCCCCAGGCCGAGGGGGGCTGAGCCCAGAGTCTGCCAGTGTTTTCACAAAGTGTGTGTGTGTGTGTGTGTGTGTGTGTGTGTGTGTCTGCCTGAGAGCCCGCGCCTGCGTAGTATTTTGCAAGGACACTTGTCATTGAGTCTCAGCCCTGATTGGGGGTTTTCCTCCCCACATCCATTGCGGCATTCTGTGCAGCCCCCCCCCTTTCCAGATCTGCACAGATAGGCAGCTGCAACCGCCCCTGGAAGCCGGGGGTTTGGTGAGGACTGTGGTTGCACAGCCCCCATCCCCAAAGTGCAATGGGAGGTGGGGTGTCGGGGCTCGGTGAGGGGCCTGGGAACCCCCCCCCATGCTGGGACCCACCAACTGGGGCTGAAAATGGCCCCCATTGAAGTAAGCTGCTCAGCTTGGGGCCAGGATGCCTCTTCCTGCTGTGTGAGAAGCTTCTGGAAGCCGGGAGGAGGCGGGTCCTCAAGGACCACCTGATGCCAGGAGGAAAGGAACCTGGGTGTCTCCAGGGAGAGACATAAACAGGCCACAGGGTGCTGCAGAGCCTGCTGGAGGCGACCAGCAGGAGGGGCCGAGCCCCCAACCCCACCTCACTGGCCTGTTCTCTAGAGGAGGTGCGTATCTTTTTTCTTTTTAATTTTTTCTTTTTCTTTCTTTCTTTCTTTTTTTTTAACCAGAGCAGCACTCAGCTCTGGCTTATGGTGGTGTGGGGGATTGAACCTGGGACTTTGGAGTCTCAGGCACAAGAGTCTCTTTGCAGAATTATGCTATCTACCCCCGCCCTCTTTTTAAAAAAATTTAAAACTTTTTATTATCTTTATTTACTTATTGGATAGAAACATTCAGAAATCAAGGGGGAAGGAGGAGATAGAGGAGGGAGAAGATAGAGGAGAGGAAGTGACACCTGCAGCCCTGCTTCACCACTCATGAAGCTGACCCCTGCAGGCGGAGGCCAGGGGCTCGAACCCTGGTCCTTGTGCATTGTAATGTGTACTCAACCACTACTTGCATGCCCCCACCTTTTTTTTTGCCATAGCCCTGCTCAGTTCTGGTGGAGTGGGGGCGGTTGAGAGTCCTTGCAGAACCAGTCTCCCCCAGCCCGAGAAGTGGGTCTTTAAAGAGATGATTGGGGAGTTGGGTGGTAGCGCAGTGGGTTAAGCGCAGGTAGCACAAAGCACAAGGACCCGCATAAGGATCCCGGTTTGACCCCCCAGCTCCCCACCTACAGGAGGTCCCCTCACAGGCAGTGAAGCAGGTCTGCAGGTATCTTTCTCTCCCTCTCTGTCTTCCCCTCCTCTCTCCATTTTTCTTTGTGCTATCCAACAACGACATCAATAAGAACAACAATGATAAACAAGGGCAGAAAAAGGGAAAAATAAAAAAGCCTCCAGAAGTAGTGGATTCGTAATGTAGGCACCGAGCCCCAGCAATAACCCTGGAAGCAAAAAAAAAAAAAAAAAAAAGTTACATCCCTGACTGCCCACACCTCGGACTAGGCCTTCAGGCTGAGACCATCAATCATCCTTTTTAAAAAATATTTATTTATTCTCTTGTTGCCCTTGTTGTTTTATTGTTGTAGTTATTATTCTTGTTGTTATTGATGTCATTGTTGTGGGATAGGACAGAGAAATGGAGAGAGTCCAGGTCCAGGCAGTGGCACACCTGGTTGAGCACACACATGACAGTGCACATGGACCTGGGTTCAAGCCCCTGGTCCCCACCTGCCGGGGGGAAGCTTCATGAGTGGTGAAGTGAGGTTGCAGGTGTCTCTCTGTCTCTTTCCCTCGCTATCTCTTCCTCCTCTCAATTTTTGTCTATCCAATAATAAATAAAAATACATTTTAAAAAGTCCATACTGGGGGGCTGGGTGGTGGCACACCTGGTTGAGCACATGTTGCAGTGCTTAAGGACCCAGGTTCGAGCCCCCAGTTCCCACCTACAGGGGGAAAGCTTCACAAGCGGTGAAGTAGGTCTGTAGGTGTGTCTTTCTCTTTCCCTCTCTATCTCCCCATCTTTCTCAATTTCTGGCTGTCTCTATCCAATATAAATAAAGATAATTAATTTTTTTTAATATTATAGTATCCTTCCTGCTCCCAGTCTATGATTCTTTAAAAAAACAAAACAAAAAAAAATAGCCAAAACTTGGAAGCAACCCAGGTGTCCAACAACAGATGAGTGGCTGAGCAAGTTGTGGTATATATACACAATGGAATACTACTCAGCTATTAAAAATGGTGACTTCACCATTTTCAGCCGATCTTGAATGGACCTTGAAAAAATCATGTTGAGTGAAATAAGTCAGAAACAGAAGGATGAATATGGGATGATCTCACTCTCAGGCAGAAGTTGAAAAACAAGATCAGAAGAGAAAACACAAGTAGAACCTGAAATGGAATTGGCGTATCGCACCAAAGTAAAAGACTCTGGGGTGGGTGGGTGTGGAGAATACAGGTCCAAGAAGGATTCAGAGAACCTAGTGGGGGTTGTATTGTTATATGGGAAACTGGGGAATGTTATGCATGTACAAACTATTGTACTTACTGTTGAATGTAAAACATTAATTCCCCAATAAAAAAATTTAAAAAAAAACGGTGGTCCGGGAGGTAGCGCAATGATAAAGCTTTGGACTCTCAAGCATGAGGTCCTGAGTTCGATCCCCAGCAGCACGTGTACCAGAGTGATGTCTGGTTCTTTCTGTCTCCTCTTGTCTTTCTCATAAATAAATAATAATAAAAAAAAAACGGGGGTCAGGCAGTAGCACAGTAGGTTAAGCACACATGGTGCAAAACAGAAGGACCTGAGTGAGGATCCTGGTTCGAGCCCCCCCAGCTCCCCCACCTGCAGGGGAGTCGCTTCACAAGTAGTGAAGCAGGTCTGCAGGTGTTTATCTTTCTCTCCCCCCTCTGTCTTCCCCTCCTCTCTCCGTTTCTCTCTGTCCTGTCCAACAACAACGACATCAATAACTACAACAATAAAACAAGGGCAACAAAAGGGAATAAATAAATATTTTTAAAAATTGAGTCCTGTGGTTCGGGAGGTGGCGCAGTGGATAAGGCTTTTGACTCTCAAGCATGAGGTCCCAAGTTCAATCCCCAGCAGCACATGTACCAGAGTGATTTCTGGTTCTTTCTCTCCTATCATTTCTCATGAATAAATAAATAAAATCTTAAAAAAAAATTGAGGGGAGTCAGGCAGTAGCGCAGCGGGCTAAATGCACATGGTGAGAAGCGCAAGAACTGGCATAAGGATCGGGGTTCGAGCCCCCAGCTCCCCACCTGCAGGGGAGTCGCTTCACAGGTGGTGAAGCAGGTCTGCAGATGTCTATCTTTCTCTCCTCATCTTTGTCTTCCCCTCCTCTCTCTATTTCTCTCTGTCCTATCCAACAATAATGACATCAATAACAGTAATAACTACAACAAGAAAACAAGGGCAATAAAAGGGAATAAACAAATAAATAAATATATATTTTTTTTTCCTCATAAATAAATATTTTTAAAAAACAAAAAAAATGTGGGAGTCGGGCTGCAGTGCAGCGGGCTAAGCACAGGTGGCACAAAGCACAAAGACCAGCATAAGGATCCCGGTTCGAACCCCGGCTCCCCACCTGCAGGGGAGTCGCTTCACAGGCGGTGAAGCAGGTCTGCAGGTGTCTATCTTTCTCTCCTCCTCTCTGTCTTCCCCTCCCTCTCTCCATTTCTCTCTGTCCTATCCAACAACAACAATAATAACTACAACAATAAAACAACAAGGGCAACAAAAGGGAAAAAATAAATAAAATAAATATATTTTAAAAATGGAGTCCTTTGAGGGATGATTAGTTAGATGTTTAAAAAAAAAGGTGGGGGGAGTTGGGTGGTAGGTAGCACAGCGGGTTAAGTGCAGGTGGAGCAAAGTGCAAGGACCAGTGTAAGGATCCCGGTTCGAGCCCCCGGCTCCCCACCTGCAGGGGGGTTGCTTCACAAGTGGTGAAGCAGGCCTGCAGGTGTCTGTCTCCCCCCACTGTCTTCCCCTCCTCTCTCCATTTCTGTCCTATCTAACAATGATGACATCAATAACAACAATAATGACTACAACAATAAAACAAGGGCAACAAAAGGGAATACATAAATAATTTTTTTTAAGTTAAAAAAAAGAGGAAGGGGAGGAGCAAGAGGAGAAGGGGGTGAGGAAGGGGAGGGGCAGGGATGCAGAAATGTGGGGGTGGAGGTGCAGGCGCTGGGGCCTCTCTGGCCCTGGGAGCTGGGTGAGGGCTCCCCTGGCAGCGGTACTCAGGAGCATGGGGGAGGGGTCCCCCTTGCTGGTCTGCTCTCCTGAGGGGTCCCTGAGAGAGTGGCCTTTTTCTTGCTGAGGATCCGAGTCTGGCTGAGACCCGGCACACAGAGCCCAGAGGTCTGCAGGAGAGAACAAACAGGACCAGTACCTGCGGTGGAAGTGCCCTGAACCAGCCGCACCTGAAGGGGTCCACACCTGGGCATCCTTCTTGGAGAGCCTGTGATGCTCCACCGGCCTCTCTTCCCCCAACCTGGGCCCAGCAGGCCTGCCCCCACCCTGGTGGGTGGCCATCTACCACAGGCCTGACCTGGTAAGGAATGGGCACGGCGATGGGTCTTATGCATCACTCAGCGTGACATTGGTGAAACTGTGGACTGAACCCCAGACCTGTGTGCCACCTCTGCTCTTCCTGGCCTGTTGTTTCTCTTCTTGAATTGTTTTGCTAGGGACAGAAAGGCAGAGAGCAAAAGCGACCCCAGAACTGAAGCTTCCTGCAGTGAAGTATGGGCTGGGCTCGAACCTGGGTCCTGCAGACGGCACTGTGCTGGTGAGCTTACATTCCTTTTGTTTTAGCGGCCTGTGAGGTAGCACAGTGGGCAAAGCACTGGCCTCTCAAGCCTTATTCTTGAGTTTGGTCTGCCTTATCCCATGTGCCAGGGTGATGCTCTGGTTCTTTCTCTGTTGAAAAATGATTTTACTTAAGGCTGGGGAGACAGCACAATGGTTTTGCAAAAGACTTTCCTGCCCGAGGTTCTGAGGGCTCAAGTTCAAGCCCCAGTACCACCGTCAGCCAGAACAGAGCAGGGCTTTGGTCTCTTTCACTCTGTATCTCTCTTTCACTAAAAATAGGGGCCAGGCGGTGGTGCACCTGGTTAAGTGCTAACATTACAGTGCACAAGGACCCAGGTTCAAGCCTTTGGTCTCCACCTGCAGGGGGAAAGTTTCACGAGTGGTGAAGCAGGGCTACAGGTGTGTCTCTGTCTCTTTCCTTCTGTCTCCCCACCCCTCTCAATTTTTCTTTTTTATTTATTTTCCCATTTGTTGCCCTTGTTTTTTATTGTCATTGTAGTTATTGATGTTGTCATTGTTAGATAGGACGGAGAGAAATGGAGAGAGGAGGGAAACAGAGAGGGGGAGAGAAAGACAGACACCTGCAGACCTGCTTCACTGCCTGTGAAGTGACTCCCCTGCAGGTGAGGAGCCAGGGGTTCGAACCACAGGATCCTTCTGTCGGTTCTTGCACTTTGCGCCATGTGCGCTAAACCTGCTGCACTACCACCTGACTCCCCCCTCTCAATTGCTATCTCTATCCAATAATAAGTTAAGAGGGTCGTGTGTTGATGCACCTGGTTAAGTGCTTAAGGACACAGGCTCAAGCCCCTGGCCCCCACCTGCAGGGGGAAAGCTTCACAAGTGGTGAAAAAGGGCTGTAGGTGTCTCTCTGTCTCTTTCCCTATCTCCCCACCCTTCTCAATGTGTCTATCCATAAATTAATAAAATAAAAAAAGAAATAAAAATATTTTATTTGTTTTTCCCCCTTTTTTGTTGTTATTGTTGCTATTGCTGCTGCTGTTGTTGGATAGGACAGGAAGAAATAGAGGAGGGGAAGACAGAAGGGGAGAGAAAGACAGACACCTGCAGACCTGCTTTACTGCCCGTGAAGTGACCCCCCCACAGGTGGGGAGCTGGGGGCTCAAACCGGGATCCTTAATCAGTCCTTGCATTTCATACCATGTGCGCTTAACCCACTGTGCTACTACCTGACCCCCAAAATATTTTATTTGTTAACACAGGTAGAGAAGGAGAGACAGCAAGAACCAGCGCGTCAGTCTGGTGCACAGGAATCCAGGGTTTGATTCAGGGCCTCTTGCTCCCAAGCCCAGCACCCCACTCCCTGAGCCACCCTTCAGCCCTCTTTTTGTTTTTTTATTTCTTTCCTTTTGTATTTATTTATTTATTATTTTTTAATGTTTATTTTTAAAAAATATTTATTTTATTTATTCCCTTTTGTTGCCCTTGTTGTTTTATTGTTGTGGTTATTATTGTTGTTGTCGTTGTTGGATAGGACAGAGAGAAATGGAGAGAGGAGGGGAAGACAGAGAGGAGGAGAGAAAGATAGACACCTGCAGACCTGCTTCACTGCCTGTGAAGCGACTCCCCTGCAGGTGGGGAGCCGGGGTTCGAACCGGGATCCTTATGCCGGTCCTTGTGCTTTGCTCCACCTGCACTTAACCCGCTGCGCTACAGCCCGACTCCCTCTTTTGTATTTTTAAAAAATTTTTTTATATATTTATTTATTTTCCCTTTGTTGCCCTTGTTGTTGTTATTTAGATAGGACAGAGAGAAATGGAGAGAGGAGGGGAAGGCAGAGGAGGGAGAGAAAGACAGACACCTGCAGATCTGCTTCACCGCCTGTGAAGCGACGCTCCTGCAGGTAGGGAGCTGGGGGCTCAAACCAGGATCCTTATGCCGGTCCTTGGGCTTTGTGCCACGTGCGCTTAACCCACTGCGCTACCGCCCGACTCCCCCCTTTTGTATTTTTTTAAAAAGATTTTTAATTTATTTACTAGAAAGACAGGAGGAGAGAGAGAAATAACCAGACATCACTCTGGTACATGTGCTGCCAGGGATCAAACTCAGGACCTCATGCTTAAGAGTCCAATGCTTTATCCACTGCGCCACCTCCCGGACCACTGTTTTTTTTTTTAAATATTATTCCTATAAATGACTTTGGGGACCATCATTTGTCAAACATGCATAGATCAGCTCAAGGAAATGGGTGTGTGTCTAAGGGAAAAAGGTCACTTCCCAGCAGACTCTCCTGCCCGAGGCGTGGAGGCCCCAGGTTCAGTCCCCAACACCCCCACACGCCATAGTGGAGCAGTGAGCTGGCTAGGAGGAAAAAAGTTTACTTTGCTTTTTCATTCACACAGAGAGGAAGAGGGGCCCGGCAGCCTGGGCTGCAACCCCCATGCCCAGCACTCCACGTGGGACACGGCAAGCAGGTGCCCTATGGGTGAGCTCTCCTGAGGCCAAGGGCGGGCTGCCAGCAGTAGATGGTGGGCAGAAGCGGCCCCAGGGCTCAGTTTGGCTTGGCTGAGGATGACAGCCAGAGCCCCTGAGCCCTCAGCACAATCAGCCTGCTTTAAAAATGGACAGCCCGTGGGGTGGTGCAGCAGGTGAAGAGTTGGTCTTTGCGACACAAGGCCCCTGTACCAGAATAGTGCTCTGGTCTTTCTCCCTCATGGATGAATAAATGAATCTTTATTTAAAAAGATTTATCAGGGGCTGGGCGGTAGTGCAGCAGGTTAAGCGCACATGATGCCAAGCGCAAGGGCAGGAGTAAGGATCCCTGTTCAAGTCCCCGGCTCCTCACCTGGGGGGGGGGGGTCGCTTTACAGATGGTGAAGCAGGTCTGCAGGTGTCTGTCTTTCTCTCCCCCTCTCTGTCTTCTCTCCTCTTTCGCTTTCTCTCTGTCCTATCCAACAACAACAGCAATGATAACAACAACAAGGATAACAACAAGGGCAACAAAATGGGAAAAATAGCCTCCAGGATCAGTGGATTCATAGTGCAGGCACTGAGCCCCAGCGATAACCCTTGAGGTGAAGAAAAAAAAAGATTTATCTGTTAATGAGAGAAAACCAGATTGAATTTAGGATTGTATTACCTTCTGGCCACAATAAATGAATCTTTAAACATAAAAATTTTGGGCGCTCTCAATTTCTCTGTCTCTATCAAATCAGATAGAAAGAAAGGAGGGGGTTGGGAGGTACCGCAGCAGGTTAAGCGCATGTGGCATAAAGCGCAAGGACCACCGGCGGGAGGATCCCGGTTCGAGTCCCCAGTTCCCCACTTGCAGGGGAGTTGCTTCACAGGTGGTGAAGCAGGTCTGTAGGTGTCTCTCTCTCCCCCTCTCTCTCCATTTCTCTCTGTCCTATCCAACAACAAATGACATCAACAATAACAATAATAGCCACAACAAGGCTACAACAACAAGGGCAACAAAAGGGAAAAAAATGGCCTCCGGAAGCAGTGGATTCATGGTGCAGGCACTGAGCCCCAGCAATAACCCTGGAGGCAAAATAAAATAAAATAAAATATAGAAAGGAAAGGGAAAAAATGGCTGCTGGGAATGGTGGATTTGTAGTGGCACCAAGCCTCGGAGATAAAACCCTTGTGGCAAAATACTTCTATTGCACAACTAAGATAGAGATTGGCCCAGAAGGTGGTACAGTGGCCAAAGTGTTGGCCTCTTAAGTAAGAGGTCCTGAGTTCAGTCCCCGGCTGCTCCTCTCTTCTGTCATTAAGCCCCCTTCCCCCAGTGCAGGTGGGGGGTGGAAACTTGTCCTTGCACATAGTACTATGTGTGCTTAACCAGGTGCACCACAGACCAGCTCTCTCCTTCTCTCCCCCTTCCTTTTGATTTCTAGCTGTCTCTATCCAATAAATTGAGTAAAAAAATATTTAAAAATGAAAAGAGAGAGTAGACACGGCCAGGGAGGCAGCTGGTGTGGGGAGTACCAAGCTCTGTGCATCCTAAGTGAGGAGTGAAGCTTGCAGGTGGGAGGTTACGGTCCAGCTCTGGCTCCCTCTGCCCTTCCTGGCCATGCCTTAAGCCCCTTCCCCAGGGGAGGCCCCCTGGATTGGGATCCCAAGGGACACAGGTGTTCTGGGGGCTGAGGCCTGAGATGGAGGGAAAGTGGGGGATCCAGACACCTGCCATCTGCAGCAGGACTGGTGTGAACAGAGAGGGTCTAGAATCTTCTTTTTCCTGTTCTTCCTTTAAAAAAAATTTTTTTTTAGGTATTTGTTATGCAGAGAGAGAGAAATGAGAGAGGGAGAGCCACAGAGCCACGCTCAGCTCTGGCAGGCAGGCAGGAGGTGGTTGTGGTGCTGGGGACTCACCTGCACCTTTGGGGCCTCATGTGTTCTCGCTCATGTTCTTTTTTGTTAAAAAAATTATTTATTTCCTTTCTGTTGCCCTTGTTTTTATTATTGTGTTGTTATTATTATTGTCATTGTTGGATAGGACAGAGAGAAATGGAGAGAAGAGGGGTTAGACAGAGAGAGGGAGAGAAAGACAGACACCTGCAGACCTGCTTCACCCCTTAAGTGACTCCCCTGCAGGTGGGGAGCCTGGAGCTCGAACCTGGAGGGATCCTCACACCATCCTCATGCTGCCAGGTCCTCGCACTTGCTTTGTGTGTGCTTAACCCGCTGCACTACCCCTTACTCATGTTCTAATGGGCCGAGCCGTCTCCCTGGGCTTCCTTGTTTTTATTTCATTATTTAATTTTATCTCTGTGTATGTGTGGGGTGGTGAAGGCTGGAGCACTGCTCTGTGAAACCCTGGGCTCTCACGTGCTCTGCCGCTGAGTCACCACCGGCTGCTAGAAGATTCTTCTCTTTGGAGACTCTGGCCACAGAAGGGGTGTGTGTGCATAGTTTTAAGTAGGCGTGTGTGTGCATGTGCGTGTGCGTGTGTGTGCAGTGTGTGGTGTGAGTGCATACTCACACGGGTGCACGCATGTGCAGTGCTGTGTGTGTGTGTGTGTGTGTGTGTGTGTGTGTGTGTGGCCGCCTTCTCCCTGGCAGGCAGAGGGGAAGGGGGGCGGTGGACAGGGGTGGGGGTAGACTTTGTGCTGACTCTGGAAAGTGGATGGACAGGAAGGGGGAGGGGAGGCAAGGCAGGGAGGAGGGCAGGCTTTGAAAGCCGTAGCCATGGGAAATGTTTTTATTTCCTGCTTGAAAGAAAATGCCATAGTAGGATTAAAAGAGAGAGAGAGAAGAGGAGGGAGGTGGAGAGAGGGAGGGAAGGAGGGAGCGGCCCCCCTGCCTTCTGTGGGTGTGGGAGCTTCCTGAGCAGGAGAGGCTGATGCTCCCCGCCCCCTTGGGCCTGGAGCACCAGCAGGGCGCAGGCTGTGGATGTAGGCAGCTCAGCTGGGTGTCTGGGTCTCAGGGCCCAGGGAGAGTACCCCAGGGGATCCCATGCTGGGATATGCAGCCCCAGGCCTGGTAGGGGGGCGCAGCCCTCCTGAACCCCTGACCCCGCCAGACCGCAGCCGGCTGGGGCTGCCTGACCTCTCTGGCCCCAGGCTGCCCACTGGACTCCTGCTGACCTCTGCCGCCTTACCCAGGCTGGGGCCTGACAGGGAGGGGTGGTGGGTGGTTAGAGCCCTTGTCTTGTCGCTCAGGCCTCAAGCCTGTGGAGGGGACCCCAGGGGTGCTATACTGTGCCCATGGGTGAAATGGGTACCCCCTGAAGTCAGGCAGTCAGTGTTTTCTTGGGGGGGGGGGCGGCTGGCTTGTACTAACAGGCATTTTCAGCCTCCCAGGAGGTGGAGGAGAGCTGGAGCAGAGCTCTGCCCAGCGCAGGAATCTGCCTGCCTGACATGCTGGGGCCTGCAGCAGGGAGGGGTGACCCGGGCCCCCCCTCCCGAGCCTCACCTAGGCAGCGCCCCTCCTTCAGTCCCCTCCCCAAACAAGGCAAGCCTCCAGCAGTCATCCCCACACTGGGTCAGCCTCTGCCAGCGCAGACTTGCACACACCAGACAAAGGTGGCCCAGCTGTCACCCTGCCCTGAGCCCCAACTGGCCAGACTGTCCCCCAACACAATACCCCCTGCATCCCCTGCCCTTGGGCCCCCTTGGTGCAGTCCCGCAGCCCCCCCCCCCCCCCCCCCCCCCCGGCCACCCAGAGCTGGGCGTGGGGGTTACTGGCGGTTTGTTTGGAGAAGGGGGGGTGGGGCGCGGGCAGGGCTCTAACCTTGGGCTGCCAGGCCGCTTTGTTTTGGGGCGCTGGCGGGGAGGCCCGCCCCCCACCCAGGCTGGAATGTGGCCCAGCAGCTCCGGGGCCTCCAGGCCACCACAGCTTCCCTGCCAGGGAATTCCTGGGCCTGCGCCCCCTCCCCCCCCTGCTCCCCCCACCCTGGGCCTGGAGTGGAAGCCTGTCCCTCCCGCCTGCCCCCACCTCTGCCGGTGAGCTAGCTGCCCTTTGGGATGTGTGCAAGGCCGCTGTGCCGGCTCTTCTGGCAAAGGGACAAAGCTGGCAACATTCCGCCTTGTTATTGCAAAGGCCCTGGCTGCTCTGGCCCAAGGCCGGGTCAGTCCCAGGGCTGGGGCTTGGTGTCAGCTCAGCTTGTCCCTGGAGCCCCCCGACCCCGGGGGCTCAGCCAGGCCAGCACCTTGTTGGGATGTGGTGGGTTAGTGAGAGCCGGGAGTCCCCACAGCGCGGGGCAGCTGAGCTCTGGCTAGGGTGGGGGACCCTTGCCCCCCCCCACCTCCAGATACCCCCGGCAGGCACGCACTGCGGCACGGAGAGGGGGTCCCCAGAACCGAGTTCCCTCCGCAGGTCGGGGGCCTGTATCCTGGGGCGCTGGGGCTCCTCCGGCGACCAGGAAGCTCAGGGCCGGAGCCTGGGGTGGGAGCAGGAGGGGCGAGACCCACCAGGCCGAGCAGCAAGACGCAGCGGAAGGGTCGGTCGGTGGTCTCTGTGCGCTCTGGCCCCTGGATGGGGGGGGGGCTTGCTGTGGGTCTCCAGGCCGGTGGCACCGGCTGAATCCCGGCTCCGCGTCTTCGCTGTCTTCGCCGGGCGGAGAGGCGGGCGCGGTCTCTTGGTTCCACTGCTGGAAGCTCCAGAGCCAATCGCTGCTAGGAGCACAGGCCGATCTTCTTCCCTGGGGCGGCGGCGTCTCCAGGGCTCGGAAGACGGGCCAGGGCTCCGGGAGGCTCAGGGCAGACAAAGGGGTGCTGGCTCGGCGGGCTCAGCTTTTGGTGTGCAAACAAAGGGGATGAATTCTGAGCGGTGAATCGCGAAGGCCAGGCGTCCTCCGAGGTCTGGGTAGCGGCCGGTCGGTCTGTCTTTCCACGGCTGTTCCGCCCGCCCGCCCGGTGGGACTAAGCACACACTCATCAACACACTTGGAGACCCCGGGGACAATCTGGGGACAGCCTGGAGGAGGGGACGGAAGATGGCGGCGAGCGCTGTCTGGTTATAGCTTAGTCACCCGGGCCTGCGCGCAGGGCTGCGGGACCCACAGCCCCCATGAGGTGTCCCAGGGAGCCTGGTGGGTGGCGGGCTGTCAGAGGAACTCAGGGAGCGTCCCCGCCCCAAGATGGCCCCTGCCTGCGGGGACCCCAAAAACATCTGGATGCGGGTGGCTGCCCACTTCCATGGCAACTTGGGAGGCCTGGCCAGGACAGGTCTGTCCTGCGCCGTGAGTCTAGCTGCGAGGGACTCCCCAGTGTCCGTGCACCTGGGAGCCAGGAGGGCACTCAGAGACCCAGAGCCTGGACATGCCGGCTGGCAGGCTCCCCTAGGCCCCAGCAGACGCTCACTCAGAGAAATGCAAAGGCCAGTGGCAGACGCTGGCAGAGAGAATTTTTATTAGCGACCAAATGATTTATGGGGGGGGGGGCGCCGTCTTGGCACCCAGAGCACCCAGGGGTGAGAACAGGCAACATTTTATAAAAATAGGCTTCTGTGTTTTTCCACCCCGTGAGGCTCCCCCGCTACACACACTTTTTTTTTTTTTTTGGAGTGGTATTAAAATAAAGCATTCCAGATGCGGCAGGGAGTGGGCTGCTCAGCAGGCGGGAGGGCCCGGGCGGGGGTGGGGAGCTGGGAGAGTTTTTTACCGGGAACCCACAAAGGCCGCAGGATTAGACTGGGGCGCATGGCGCATACCCGGGCTGCACCCCTCACCACCCGGTCCCCCTTCAAGGCCTCCAGGAGCCCCACAGCCGGTAGTCAGCCCGTGCCTCCCCCACAGCGGGCCTGGTACCTCCTTCTTCTAACCCCCAGCTCCTCTCCGGTTCTGCGTCCTGACCTGCGCCGGTCCCCTCCGCTCCAGCTATTTCCATTCCTTTCTCGGCCTCTCCCTCCTCCCCCTGGGCCACTCCAGCTTCCAAAAGAGGGCGGCCTGGAAACCGGCACAGGAGGCCAGGGAAGGGCAACTTGAAACAGCCCTCCGGAGGCTGCAGTAACCCCCCCACCCCAATTCAGGCTGGAATTAAATTAGGCACCCCCACTTCGCTCTGGAAGCCTAACCTCCTCCCCCCACTTTTTTTCTTTCTAAAAGTGGAAGCGAATACATGCTTATGCAGCTAGCTCATTCTTCTCCCCACCTCACCCACCCCCCAAAAAAGTTGCCTTAAAAATGGAATTTTTAAAAATAGCGAGGAAGCGGGAAGGCCAAGCGCCAGTGGGCGCAGTGCGGGATCTTTCTGCCCCAGCTACGGGGGTCCTGCCTGGCTCTGGGGAACTGGCTGTCCAGGCTGCCTTTGGGGGGAAAGGAGCCGCCTGGAATCAGGCTGGGGGGAAGAGGGCACCCCCCTTTGGCCAAGCCCCCCACCCAGCGCCTGCAGCCGAGACTTGCAACTCGGTCACTGCAGCTAGAAAGGATCTGCTGAAAGTGCAAAAAACCCGAGTGCAAAGTCTGGGGGATGGGGTCCCCTCGCCCCTCTGCCGTCTGCCCATGGCCAGCCCAGTACTTTTTGGGCTCGGCCGCCGCTTCCTCTGAGCTCAACAGATTTCATTTGCTTTCCCGGGAGGGACGCTGCTGGCCGGGAGCCCAGGCACAGAGGTTCTTCCATTCCTCTGTAACGGGGTTCGGAGCTGCGGAGGGGAGCTGCTAGGGTGTCGGCGCCCAGAGAGGTCGCTGCGCGCTGGGCCCAGCTAATCCCCTTTTCCTGCTTGGGGACTTTTGGGGGTGGGGGTGGAGAGCCAGGGAGGGGCGCCCGCTGCGTCTCCATGGGAACCCGGGGAAGCGGGGACTCACCCTGCCTGGCCAGCGCCGCCAGTGACCCGCTGGGGACCGCTCTGCGCCCGCCCAGCCCCGGTGGCCCGGGTGTGTGTGGGGCGTGAATCGCCGCTTTGTTTGGGGGTGCTTGGGGGGGGGCAGGCTGCCTGGGTCTGTCTGGGCGGCTCCTTGGTGCGCTCGTGCCCCAGGGGAGGTGGGGAGGTGGGGGCGCTGCCCAGAGCCCTCCATGCCCCCCAGTCCCGGCTGGCCGGGCTTGTCACCTCCTTCCGCGAGCAGGAAGCTGACAGGCGGCCCATTGAGCCAGGACTGCAGTGACAACCATCTTCCTCTATTTTGATCCCTTGGCCCAGACGCAGGGGGAGGGGCACAGGGAGCAAGGGAGGAGGGGGAGCGGGATGCGCGAGGGAGGGACCATGGGGGGGGAAATGGGGGGTACCAAGAAACAGTCGGGAAATTCTCACCGCCGGGGGGCCTGGAGACCGCCGGGCTCGGGGCTGGGGTGGCCACTGAGCTGGGGTGTTTACCGCGTGTGATGGGCAGTGCGTGTGGCCAATGCGGGGTGCGGGGTTCGGTGGAGGGCGGGCCCCGGGAACAATGCGCTTGAGCGAGGCCGCCCCGCCCCCAGTCGTAGTCCCCCCCCCCCCCGCCTTTTTTTTTTTTTTTTTTTTTTGAGCAGAGGAGAGGAACTTGAAAGGGGGGCCGAGCCCGCACCTTCCCAATCCCGGCTGTATATGGAGATCTGGGAGGCTCTGAGCCGGCGCTACCTGGACCTCATTAAAAAGCGGGGCGCCGCGGCGCGCAGGGAAAGCTGGCGGGGCCGGGGGCGGCGGGAGCCCGGCCGCTGGAGGGCGGACACGTCGGTGCGCCAAGTGCTCGGCCCCGGGAGCGGGGGTCGCCCCGAAAGCGGAGAGGCGGGCCCGCAGCGTGAGGCGGCCGCGGGGGGCCGGGGCGCGCTGGCCTCGGGAGCGCGGGATGGCGGGCGCATAGCCGCGCCAGGAGCCGGAGTCGCCGTCGCCGTCGCCAAAGCCAGGTACCCGCAGCCCCGCCGCGCAGCCAAACTTCTCCCGCCGGGTCCCTCCCCCCCGCCCTTGCGCGCCTCCCCCGGGTGCGGGGATCCCCGTAGCCCCCTCCACTGCTACAGGGCGGGAGCGCCCAGGGGGGCCGGGATGGGGGGCGCGCCCTGGGGGGGGTCTGCGCCCCTGCCTCCAATCCCGCAGCAGCGCCCAGCCGGGACCGGGATTGGGGTGCCCGCTCGGCTGCCAGAAGCGGCGGGGGCCAGGGACGCGCGGCGTTTGCGGTTATAGGCTGTTTTTAATTAAAAGCCGGAATTCAGCCATTTTAGCTGCGTCTGGGAGAGGAGGGAAGTAGGGAGACGCAGCGGGGCTCCCTGCGAAGGGCCGAGCCGGCTGCCTGGGGACCTCGCCCCGACTTCCCCGTACCGGGCAGGGAGGCCCCCTAAGCTGTGCCCTTTAGGGAAAAGCGACACAAAGGACATTAAAAAAAAAAAAATCACGGATGGCGTTTCACCTCCCGGAGACGCAGTTCCTCGGATGTGGCGATCTTAGATTTTTTTTTTTTCTTTTCCCAAAGTGATCGCGGATCTGGTAACCAGAACCCCAAGGGCGAGCGAGGGAGCCGGGGAGGGAGGCCTGTAACCCAAACCGGGTCCAAATCCTTACCCCGGGCCCCGTTGGGGAGGAGGGCGGAGGCGAGGCCAGGGGTCCGCAGCCTGAGCGGGAGGTGAGGGGGGGCGGCTAGGCGCGCATCCGGGCGCAGGGCGGGCGCTGGAGGCTTGGTCGGCGGAGGCTCGGGGTGTGCCCGGGTCCCCTAGAGTTGGAGCCCAGGCTGCTGAAGGCCTAGGAGAGCAGTGGGTGCGGGACCCCCTCCTTCTCCCTTGGCCATCAGCCCGTGACACATCTTAAACAAACAGCTTAGAACTGAGACCTGGGGGAAGGGCTGGCTGGCGCTGGGGAGGTTGTTTTTGGGGTAGGTGGGTGTGAACGGAGAGCTGGGGTGGGAATAAGTCCCCGGTACCACCCCCACCCCACCCCCGCGATCCCAGCAAGGGACCCCGCGCCGTTTGGAAAATGAAAGCAAGGCTTGTTTGCAGGCCTGCTTGGGGCGGGGTGCCACGTCTCGGTCCTCAGCTCCGCGGCCGGGGGAGGGGGGTGCCGCTGGCCTGCGCTTCCTGGCCTTTTTCTTTTGTAATAACGACACCCCTTTGCAATCGTCACCCCCACCCACTGCCCAAAACAACCATTCCATAGCTCAGGGGACCCCACCGTGGTTAAGGGAGCCCCCCCCCCCAAGGTTAAACATTAAGCCCTGGGCGCACTTAGAACCCGGCTGAGGGAGCCCTTCCAAGGGCTCTGCTGGCCTCCGGAACATGTGACCCGGGGAAGCCGCGGGGAGGCCCTGTGTCGGCTCCCCATATCGGGAGTGCCCTGAGCGGCCAGCAGAGCCTGAGCACCCGCCACCTGCAGGCGCACTGAACGGCAAAGGAGCTCTCCCCAGTCTCGCACCCCAATCCCCTCCAGCAACTTTCTGAAACTTTTTTTTCCTTTTCCCCCCGTGTCCTCTCCGCTCCCTCTCTCCAAGACTAGCTGCGCGCCGCCCGCTGCCGCGCTTGGCTGCCGGTAGGGGCCCCGCCGCCCGCCACCCGTGCGTCCTGGGCCCGCTCAACCCGTTGCCCGCCACCATGCCCACAGCTGAGCCCGCGCTGCCAGAGGACCCTGGGACTTCGTGAGGCCGCGCTTCTAGGCGGCTGTGAGCCAGGCCTGCGGGCCGGCCGGTGGTGGCCGCGGCAGTCTAGCGGAGGATGGATGGCCGAGACTTCGGGCCTCCACGGTCCGTGCACGGCCCCCCGCCGCCGCTGCTGTCCGGCCTGGCCATGGAGAGCCACCGCGTAGGCGCCGCCACCACCGGACGCCTGCCTGCCTCGGCCCTGCCCGGCCCGCTGCCACCCGGGAAGTATTCAGCCGGCCTCAACCTCCACCCGCACCCGGGTAAGTGCCGCGCCCGCCGCCTATCTGACCCAGGACCCGGGAGGGACGCCGCCCCGCGCTCTACCGGGACTTGGTCCACGGGAATCACTGCCGTTCCAGCCGGGCTGCACGCTTGTCATAAGCGGGCGAGAAAAGAACAAACGCCCGGCCCTTGGAGACGCGCGCTCCCGGGCGCACTGCTTCTTGGCAAAGGCGTCGCCCCTGGGTCCCCTGCGCAGCTCGGGTCCCCCGGCCCCGGCCCCGGTGGCCTCGGGCTCTCTCCTGCCCGGACAGTGGCGGGCGAGTGCATCCCTTCTCCGCGGGAAGCTGCGCCAGGCTCGGAAAGCCGGTCCCTGGGGTCGGCGCGGGGCTCTGGGCCGCTCCTGGTTCCCGAGCTGGGCCCGCGGAGGCCGGTAGTACCAGTCGCTCGCTCCCTTGGATGTGGCGCCCAGGCCCCTCTGCCCAGCGCCCCAGCTCCTGCGCTCAGGCTAGGGCAGACCCGCCGCGCCCTCCCCTGCGGGCCTGGAGGCGAGGTGGGGAGACCCCGCGGCCTCTCTTTGATTCGCCTCCGGGAACTTTGCAGGAACCCGAGTCTCTGGCTCGGCGGGACAAAGGGCCTTTGTGCGGTCTGGGGGGAGGGGTGCACCAGCGGGCAAGGGCGAGGGCGCTGCGGCCCAGGGGTTGGAGACCCCCCTGTGGGGCAGGCGCGCTGCGCCGGGGTACCTGGAAAAAAGGTCGGGGGCAGCCCTGTGTGAGCACACCCTGGCACGGGTCTTTATTTGTGTATTTCGAGCCTTTGCAGCCCTTCTCCTGGGGAGGTGTCCCCCCATCCCCCTGCTGGCCTTGTAGGGCAGGGAGAGGACGAAGTCCGGGGGTGCGGAGCCCAAGATGCCCGGGAACTCTGCACCCCTGCCCTGGGCCCTGCCCGCGTAAGTGCAGCGGGAGGCGGCTGCGCCTGGCCTGTCCGGGCGCCTCCCGCGGACCCTGCGTGCTCAGCGGCTGAGGTCATGGAGGAAGTGGGCCGCGGGAGGGCCGGGCGGGGCGGGGGCGCAGGCGGGGACGAGGCCGGGGCGGGCTTGGAAACCTCGCACCCCAGGCCCCGGCGGTATGTGTGGGGCAGAGCCCCTTAGCCGGAGGTGGCAGCCGCCCCTGCACCCCCGTGTTTGCGGGGTGCAAGGGCTGGGTTTTCTCCACGCCGCCTTGCGCTTGGCTGTCAGCGCCCCAGCTCTGGCCAGACTATCTGTTCCATCTGTATTTGTTTATTTAGGGACTGGGAAGCCCCAGAAGCAGAGCCAGTGTGCTTGGGGGAGTTGGTCTTACAAGAAGTGGGGGTCACCATTCAGGGGAGTGGCTGGTGGTACAGAGCGAGCTGCCTGCCCCCACTTCCAGCGGCGGGGGGAGGGGGGCGGGGGGCTGACGCAGAGGCGTGTGTGCTGAGAGGAGCTGAGGTCACCCCTGGCTTTTGGGTGCTGGCGGGTTGAGCCCTCACTGCGGTTACTGGGACAGGAACGTGCCGCTCTGGGTCCCAGGCCATTGCCTCTGCCCAGGCAGCTTCCTACCTTCCTCCCGCCTTCAGGAGTGGAGAGCTGGTGCTGATTCTCCTGCAGTCTGTGAATGGGTGCCTGCCCCCCCCCCCCATTAGCCCGTGGACAGCAGGGGGGCGCTGGGCTCTCTGGAACCCAGCCTGCACGGATTGACTTAAAAGGATTAGCGGTGAGGGCTGCAGAGATAAGGGTGCTTTACAGGGCGCTTCTGCCGGCTGAGGTGCTGGAGCCCCCCCCTTGCTCTCCCCCCTCTGTGCCCGGCTGGCTGAGGGTTTCCAGGGCCTCCCTCATGCCAGCCAGAGGTGGGGGGGGGTGCAGGAGTTGTGTGCCAGGAGCACAGATCAGCCAAGGAGGCTGGGAAGTCCTCCACCACCCCACCCTACCCCACCCCCAGCTCCGTGAAGGGCAGTAATAAGCCCTTGGAATTTCAACCCCTGAGCTTGGAGAAGGTGGTTTAGTGGGAGAGGGAGGTGGGGGAGGAAGGTTCCCAGAGCCTTCATGGCCACTGTCAGGCAGGACAAAGGGAACCCAAGAACTGTCCCTGAGTACAAGAGACTGACAGTCCCAGGCTGGCGAGGGGGCCACCCCAGGACCCAGGTCAGAGGCCTCTGCTGGCCTTGGGACCTGGCCCTGGCAACCCTGGCCGAATGCCCTGGTGTTCCCTGGATGCCAGAGCCCTGGCCTCTCTAACAGAAATGGCTTCTAGGGCCAGTGCCTGGGGGGGGGGGGCTGGGAGCCCACTGTGGTGCCCAGCCAGACATGGTGGGAATGATCCTGGGTGCCTTTATTTGGACCTGGCCATTTTGGGGTGGTCTGGGGTCTTGACAGGGAGTGTACTCAGCCTGACCCGAAGTAGCTCCCTGGAGATGTGGGAGGACTTGTCCTCATGCTCCAGTCCCAGCCCTGTGGTTACGCCCATTTTTGAACCCCATTTTTGAACCCTTGGTCGTTGTAGCGAGGAGGGATGGGCTGATGGCTCCCCAGGTGCTGCTGTAGGCCCTGGGCTGCTGTGGCTTCTGTCCCCAGGGCCAGCATCCTTATGGCGCTGGTTGCCACAGAGGCTGGCATCTGACTGGGGGGGGCAGACCCCGTGGGTAGGTGCCCCCCCCAGCAGACCGTGGGGGCACGCCCCCACACATGTGAGACCTGTGATTCCACACAAGCCTGAGCAGAGGGTTTGTGTTTGCGGAGCAGGCGGCCCAGCTCTGTCATTTCCAGGAAGATGGTGGGCTGGAGACTCTGCTCCACGCTGGGCTGGGCCTCTGAGAAGGTCCCCGGTGATGGTCCGGCCACCAGAGCCTTCTGCAGAGCCTTCTGCGGGAGACCCAGTAAAAGTGATTAGCTGGTGGTGGTTAGCTGGTAATTCACAACCCTGGCCTCTCCAGGCCTCCTGCTCCCCTTCCATGTTAGCTTCCCCACTGGCCCCTCAGCTTACCCCCCTTCTTTGTTGCTACCTGAAATGCTGCCACCCCCAGTGGCCACTCTGTGGATTCTAGAATAGCCTGCGGCCTACCAGGGTTCCTCCTGGAACCCCCTGACACCCCCCACCCCCACACACACTCTCCTCTCTGCTTCTGATTCCTTTTCCCTATTTTTGAACTTTCTATAAATGAAACCAGGCAGCTTCCCCCCCCTCCTGTTTCTAGAAGCTTTCTCCACAGTGGGGTGTGTAGTGGGCCTGGAGGGGGAGGCTGGGGTGTGTGTCTAGACCTGTTTTGCCCATGGGCGCGGGGGGTGGCGCTGGGGTGCACGCGTCAACCTTTCAATGGAAGGATTGTTTTATTTATTGAATGTGTGTGTGTGAACAAGAGAGAGAGAGAGAGAGAGAGAGAGATTCAATGTGTGTGTGGACAAGAGTAAAAGAGGAGAGAGAGAGAGAGGGTCTGGGAGCTAGCTCTGTGTTAGAGCCCAGGACTGGACCGCTGTGCTGCTATGCCTTTTAAAAATATAAAGACACAAATAATTTGATCATTACTAAAATGTAGACCATTTCCACCTACGGGATTTCACTGCTCTGAGCTAAGTTCATCAGACAGAGAGAAGGAGACAGAGGTGGGGGTAAGGACCTCTCATGGCACCAAAGCTTTCCCCAGTGTGGTGGGGGCTAGGCTTGAACCCCAGTTGTGGACGTGGCAAAGCAGACACTCTCCCAGCTGAGGTAGCTTGCTGGTAATAGCAATAACAATAGTAAAAAACCATTTACTCGCAGCAGAGACCAGAGGCACTCGAGTCTGGCATTGTATTTACTGTGCCGCCGCCCTCCCGGGCTGCACTCAGAGAAAGGCAGACAACAGATCTCCTTGGAGGGCCTGGCAGTTGGTGCACCTGGCTAAGTGCACCTTACCCTGCACCGAGGACCCGGGTTCAAGCCCCTGGCCCCCACCTGCAGTGGGAAGCTAGACGATTGGTGAAGCAGGTGCAGGTGTCTATATGTCTGTCTGTCTGTCTGTCTTGTGGACCTATTGTGTGAGAGTCCTGTGAGTCCCCACTCTGTTATCCAGCTTCTTGGCCTCTCCTTTCTACAGGATCATATTTGTCTCTTTACTTTATGACACCCACACCCACACCCCAGAGCCCTGCTCAGCTCTGGCATTTGGTGGTGGTAGGGACCGAATCTGGAGCCTGTCTGGAGTCTCAGGCATGCAGATTGTACTGTAATTCATTCATCCGTTCATTAACCAGGGCTTTGCTCAGCTCTCACTTCTGGTATATTTTTTTGGGGGGGATAACCTGAAATTTCGGAGTCTCAGCCATGGAAGTCTTTTTAAAAAAATATTTATTTATTTATTCCCTTTTGTTGCCCTTGTTGTTTTATTGTTGTAGTTATTATTGATGTCATTGTAGACACCTGCTGACCTGCCTCACCGCCTGTGAAGCGACTCCCCTGCAGATGGGGAGCCAGGGCTTGAACCAGTATCCTTACACCGGTCCTTGCTTTGCGCCACCTGTGCTTAACCCGCTGCGCTACCTCCCGACTCCCCATGGAAGTCTTTTTGCATGACCATTATGCTATCTCCTCCACTCTTTTACTTCATTATTTTTTTTAAAAAAAGAACAATATTTATTTATGAGAGAGAGAGGGAGGCAACACAAAAGCCTCATTCTGGCACATGAGATGTCAAGGGTCAAACTCAAGACCTCACACTTCTGAGCACAGCTCCAGACTCACTGGGCCACCCCCTCCCCCAGGCCTGCAAGTCCTGTGCTTTACTTATTTCCCCAGAGACCCACTCAGCTCTGGCTGAGGGTGGTGCTGGACTTGTACCTGGGCCCTCAGAGCCTCAGGCAGGAGAGGCTTGCAGAGCCCATGTGCTGTCCAGTTCTGGGGTTTGAGGCTGAGACTCAAAGCTTCCCTTCTTGCTCCGTCACTCCAGGTCTTCCCGTGTGAAATGCGCAGGAGAGAGGGCTCCAGACCCTGTCCTTGGGCTTCCCTGTCCTTCTGGGAAAGAAAGGGCCTTTTGTGGAATATGGTTCCTGGCTGCAGTTTTGTGATCACTGTTTACATCGGCCCACAGTGATAGACTAAAATTTCATTTTTTTCCTCCTGTGTATTTGAACATGACTGTTGGGTAAACTTAAAACTGTCTTTTTCCCCCTCGGGGAAGACCTCCCTGGGCCCCATCATCTCGTCGTCAACTGGTCAGCAGGGCCTGGGCCTTGGTGCAGCCGTCCTGTCTCTGGGCAGAGCTGCGTCCTGTTTCAGGTCTGTCTGTCTGTCTGTCCCTCACTTTCCTCCCTTGTGTAGTCTTGCTGGGACTGGTCCTGCAGGAGCATATGTGGAAGGCAGATTCTTGAGGTGCAGTGAGTCTGAAAACTCTCTCTTCCGGCTATCACTGTGAGGAGGCTGTTGGAAGTGACCCCCACCCCTAACCCCTTGCTCCAGAGTATAGCTGTCCTGCTTTCTGGACTCTAGTGTATTTTCAAACCAGAGCCCTGCTCAGCTCTGGCTGAGGGTGGTGCCAGGACTAAACCTGGGGCCTCAGCCTGGGGCATGCAGCTCCTTGCAGAACCCCTTTGCTCCCCACCTGCAGGGAAGGTGCTTGGACAGTAGAATAGGGCTGCAGGTGTCTCTCTCTCCCTCTCCTGTTTTTCACTTTTTTTAAATCTTTATTTATTTGATAGAGACAGCCAGAAATTGATAAGGGGGAGACAAATAGAGAGAGGCAGAGAGACACCTGCAGCCCTGCTTCACTACTTGTGCAGTTTTCCCCCTGCAGGTGGGGACCAGGGGCTTGAACCCGGGTCCTTGCGCACTGTAACATGTGCACTCAACCAGGTGTGCCACCACCTGGCCCCTTGTTGTTTTTTGTTTTGTTTTGTTTTGTTTTTGTCTCCGGGGTTATTGCTGATATTGCTGAGGCTCGGTGCCTGCACTAAGAATCTACTGCTCCTGGAGGCCATTTTTTCCCCTTTTGTTGCCTTTGTTGTTTATTGTTGTTGTTATTCCTGTCATTGTTGTTGGATAGGACAGAGAGAAATGGAGAGAGGAGGGAAAGACAGAGAGGGGGAGAGAAAGACAGACACCTGCAGACCTGCTTCACTGCTTGTGAAGTGACTCCCCCACAGGTGGGGAGCCGGGACTAGAACCGGGATCGCTGAGCTGGTGCTTGAGCTTTACACCATGTGCATTTAACCCGCTGTGCCTGACCCTCGCCTCTCCTATTTTATTTTCCCTTCCCTCTCGATCTCTCTGTCTCTACCCAACAGACAGATACATTTTAATTATCTTTATTCTTTTTTATTTTGTTTTATTATTGGATTGAGACAGAGAGAAATTGAGAGGGGAGAGGGAGAGAGACAGAGAGACACCTGCAGCCCTGCTTCACCACTCGTGAAGCTTCCTCCCTGCAGGTGGGGACCAGGGGCTTGAACCTGGGTCCTTGTGCATTGTAATGTGTGCTCAGCCAGATGCGCCACCACCCAGCTCCTAGATAAAAAAAAAAAATTAAGAATTTATTTATGAGAAAGATAGGAGGAGAGAGAAAGAAGCAGACATCACTCTGACACATGTGCTGCTGGGGATCGACCTGGGACCTCATGCCTGAGAGTCCAAAGCTTTGTCATTGTACCACCTCCCAGACCACGATAAATAAATTAAATATTAAAAAAAAATAAAATCTGGGAGCTGGGAGGGAGCTCATCCAGTGGAGCAGAGGACCCTGGTTCGAGCCCCATCACAGCATCTGGCCACTGTGTGGGTCATCATGTCTCTCACCCTCTTCCTGAGAAGAGGAGGGTTGAAAGGGGGAAATGGTCTGCTGGAGCAGTGGAGCAGACAAGGCCAATTCAGAAGCAGGAGGGGGCTGCTGGGAAGTGTGGGGGGGGCACTGGGCCCAGAGTGAGTGCTGGTCCAGAAGGAAGAGACCCGCTGGCTGTCCCAGATCTGAGAGCTTGCTGCTGTCCCTCGTCCCTTTGTCCCTCATCCCTCCACCCCACCGACCCTCCACCCCACCGCTGCACTGGATCCTGCCTCCTCCAGCCTGGGCTGCTTCTGCCTCTCCTCCCCTCCTCTCTGTCCTCCTTCCTCTACCTCACCTCTTCCCCTTCTTCCTTCCCATCTCCCTCTTCTCCATCCTCTCTGTCCTCCTCCCTTGATACCCTCTTCCCCTTCCCTGTCTCCCTCCTCCCTCTCCTCTCCCTCCCCCTACTCACAGGCTGGCGCTGTGGGGTACTGACCCCCACACTGCTCCCCTTGACCTTTGGGGGCCTCACAGCTCCGTTTGGGCCGACAGTGGGTCAGGGTCCCTTGCAGAGTTGGGGGGGACTGGACTTTGCTAGGGTGCTGAGCTGCAAGAGAGGCCCCCTGCAGGCAACCCCCCTGGGCAGGCGGGACCCCTCCCCTCTAGAGGGGTGGGGCAGGGCGGGGCCCAGACCTGGCGGAAGCTTGTTGGTAGCGTGTCTGCTGTTCCTGGTTCACATGGGCTTCTGGGCCGCTCAGCTTCTTGACACCCTCAAGGGAGCTCTGAGACACCACATGCGGCCACAGGTCCCCTGGCCCTGGTGCCACCCCAAGAACGCTCTAGGTAAGCCTCCTCCCTGCCCACGCTCACCCTCCTTCCCTCCTTCCCCTAGCCAGGCACAGAGAGGGCACACGCTCTCCAGGGTCACACAGCACGTGGCGTGGGGAGTGGGAGGCAGGCTGGATCTCTCTGCAGGGAAGCCAGGGCTGGGTAGGGGGGTTGGGGTGCAGGGGCAGGGAAGCCAGGGCTGGGTAGGGGGCTGGGGTGCAGGGCAGGTCTCGCTCTCCTGTGCCATTCCTCCACTCCGCTGTGGGTTTACTTGCCGGGCCCTTTGGACGTGAGTGTGGGATTCCCGGGGAGTTGGCATTAGAGGTCAGACTGACCCCCCCCCCCCACAAGGACATGCTGCTCTTGATACCCTAGTGCAGCCATTACTGTTCTTCTGGCCCCTGGCCTCATTCTGCTCCCTGGGACGGTCGCCACCATCCTCGGAGCTCCTCTGTGCATGCTGGGGATCGAACCTGGGGCCTCAAGCATGGAAGGCAGGTGTGCTACCTCCAAGCCACATCCCTGACCTTGTTTTCGGATTCACACAGACCGATCTAGGCTCAGCCCTGACTGACTCTGGGTGTGTGACTGGGAATCACATCCTTAGGTACGCTTGGCATGGGGCTTTGCCCTCTGAGCTTCTTCCCGGCAGGACCCACGGGGGGGGGGGTTCCCCAGGTGCCAGGGACCAAGCCCTGGGCCACCACATGGAAGCCTCAAAAGCTGTGGAGCTAGGCTCTGATGTCTCTCCCCTCTCTGTTTCCTGTCCTCTATGGGGGTGGGGGGGCAGTGGGACTTGGAGCAGGCACCCACAGTGGGGGGCTCAGTCACTGGGGGAGCCCAGCTGCACCCTGGGGCCTGGCCCAGGTTCCCCCTGGCTGGGTTCACCTCCCTATCTGTCTGGCACCTGTGTGGGTCACATTGGGTGTGTTCCCCCCTTTTAAACATTTATTTTATTTGAATGAGAAACCAAGATGCCGCTCAGATCTGGCTTATACAGTGGTACAGGGAGTTGAACCTGGGACCCTGAAGCCCCAGGCATGAAAGGCTTTTGCAAAATTGTTATTGACTCTTGCCCAAGCTGTTTGTTTTTTTTTCCTGTCTTTACCTGTGGGGAAATTTTGAATTTCATCTTTTTAAAAATTTAATTAAATTAATTTATTTTTAATGACAAAAAGATACACACAGAGCTACCAGAGCCCTGCTCTGCTCTAGCTGACAGTGGTGCTGGGGGTTGAACCTGGGACTTTTTTTTTTTGCCTCCAGGGTTATTGCACCTGAACTATGAATCCACTGCTCCTGGAGGCTATTTTTTCCCTTTTGTTGCCCCCTTGCTGTTGTTATTATTTTTATTGCTGTCGTTGTTGTTGGATAGGACAGAGAAATGGAGAGAGGAAGGGAAGACAGAAGGGGAGAGAAAGATAGACACCTGCAGACCTGCTTCACCGCCTGTGAAGTGATCCCCTGCAGGTTGGGAGCCTCGGGCTCGAACCAGGATGCCTGAGCCAGTCCTTCAGCTTTACACCATGTGCGCTTAACCCGCTGTGCTACTTACTGCCGGGCCCCCATAATGGACTTTTTCTATGCACAAATGCATTCTGACCTTTCTAGCATATATACATATGAATGAATGGGAAGGGTCTTTCTGCAGACTCACTATGCTGTCGCCCCAGCTCTGTTTTTTTTTTTTTTAAGATTTTATTTATTAATGAGAAAGGGGGAGAGAGAGAGAAGATAACCAGTCGTCATCACTCTGGTACATGTGCTGCCGGGGATTGAACTCAGGACCTCATGCTTGAGAGTCCATGCTTTACCCACTGCGTCACCTCCTGGACCACTTTTTCTTTTCTTTTTTTAAGAGTTATTTTATTGAGAACAGAGGAGAGAAGTTTGCAGGAGACCCAGAGGAGCAAAGTTCACTCTGTTCACACGATGCTGGGGCTCAAACCAGGACCTCCGGTGGCTGAGCCCAGCACTCTATCAGCTGAATCATTTCTCCTGTCCCGTCTTTTCAAGTTCTTTTCTTTTCTTTACTTCTTTTTTAGAGATTTCATTTATTTATTAATGAGAAACATAGGAGGAGAGAGATAGAGCCAGACATCACTCTGGTACATATACTGCCAGGGATTGAATTCTGGACCTCATGCTTGAGAGTCCGATGCTTTATCCAATGTGCCACCTCCCGGACTACCTTTTCTTTTCTTTCTTTTTTTAAAAAAATATTTTATTTATTTTATTTTTGAGAGAGATGCAGAGAGAGAAAGACACAGAGAAACACTGGAGCACTGCACAGCTCTGGCTTATTGTGGTGCAGGGGATTGAACTTGCGACTTCGGAGCCTCAGGCATGCATAACCATTATGCATGACCATTATAACCATCATGCATAACCATTACAATATCTACCCCACCCCTCAAATTCTTTTCTTACCGTTTTAAAAAAAAAGATTTCAGTTATGAGTGAGAAAAAGAGTATCCCTCTGGGACGTCCATGGGAACCTCCTGAGCCCAGGCTTTATCCGCAGCGCCCCCTGCTGGACGGATCTATGTTCTCTTTCCTTTCTTCCCTTTTCTCTCTCCCTCTCCCTCTCCCATCTCTTTGCTTCTTTCCTTGTTTTCTCTTGTCACCCCAGCCCTACACAACACTGGTGGTGCTGGGGATTGAACTGGGGACATTAGAGCCTCAGGCAGGAAAGTCTTCTGCATAACCATTAAACTATCTTCCCCACCCTTATTCATTTATTTTAATCAGAGAGAGAGATAGACCTATTCTCTCTGGCTGTTGGAGGTGCTGAGAATCAGACCTGAGGCCTATGTTTGTCAGTTTGTTTTAAAGTTTTAAAATTTATTATTTATTTTCATGAGCCCTGCTTAACTCTGGCTCTGTGTGGTGCCAAGGATTGAACCAGGGAACTGTGGTGACTCAGATGTGGAAGTCTTTTTGCATGACCTTTGTCTAGCTATCTCCCCAGCCCTCTTTAATGGTCTTAGTTGTTTTCTTTTATGCTTTCCTTCACCCCACCCCCTCCCAGAGAGAGAGGGGACACACACACAGCCTGAGGCTCTGCGCCTTTAATCCTCTGCACCACCACCAGCCAGAGATGAGCAGGGCTCTGGAGGAAATAATAATAATAATGATTAATAATAATAATAATAATATAAAAATGTTCTGCAAAAAGACTCTCTTAGGAGGCTGGGCGGTAGCGCAGCGGGTTAAGTGCACATGGTGGGTTAAGCACACGTGGCACAAAGTGCAAGGACCAGCACAAGGATCCCGGTTCCAACTCCCATCTCCCCACCTGCAAGGGAGTCCCTTCACAGGCGGTGAAGCAGGTCTGCAGGTGTCTGTCTTCTCTTCGCCCTCTCTGTCTCCCCTCCTCTCTCTGTTTCTCTCTGTTTTATCCAACAACAACATCAATGGCAACAATAACAGTAATGACAACAAGGGCAACACAAGTAAAAAAATGACCTCTGAGAGCAGTGGATTTGTAGTATAGGCACTGAGCCCCAGCAATAACCCTGGAGGCAATAATAATAATAAAATAAAAGTATTCTGCAAAAAGACTCCTGTCTGAGCCTCCAGAGTCCCAGGTTCAATCCCCAGCAGTACCACCAGCCAGAGCTGAGCTGGACTCTGGTGTCTCTTTCTCCAAAATAAATAAAATACTAGGAAAAAGGAAAATAAATAACTGTGGTCCCAGAGTTGGCGCAGTGGATAAAGCAGTGGACTCTCAAGCATGAGGTCCTGAGTTCAATCCCTGGCAGCACATGTACCAGAGTGATGTGTAGTTCTTTCTCTCTCTCTTCTTATCTTTCTTTTCTTTTCTTTTTAAAAAGAATTTATTTATTTATTCATGAGAAAGATAGGAGGAGAGAAAGAACCAGCTATCACTCTGGTATATGTGCTGCTAAGGATCGAACTCAGGACCTCATGCTTGACAGTCTAGTACCTTAGCCGCTGTGCCACCTCCCAGACCACTCCTCCTATCTTTCTAATAAGTAAAAATCTTAAAAAGAAAGAAAGAAAGAAAGAGAGAAAGAAAGAAAGAAACTAGCTGATGATGGCATATGTGGTTGAGCCTATATTTGAGGACCCAGGTTCAAATTCCCAGTCTCTACCTGCGGGGGCTGGGGTGGGAAGCTTCAAAAACAGTGAAACAGAGCTGCAGGTGTCTCTCCCTCTTCTCTCTCTCTCTCTCTCTCTCTCTCCCCCCTCTCATCAGTTTCTCTCTGTTCTATCAAATAAGAGAGGAACGAAAAAATGGTTTTTAAAAAGAAGGAAAAAGGGAGTCGGATGGTAGTGCGGCGGGTTAAGCGCACGTGGCGCAAAGTGCAAGCACTGGCGTGAGGGTTCAGGATTCCCGTTCGAGCCGTAACATCTCCCAGGGAGTGTCAGGGCTTGAACCGCATCGCACAGGAGATGGGGCCACGCCCTACACATTGAGCTATCTGGCCTTTTTCTCCTTCCTTGTTTCTCTTTCTACTTTTTACTCAGGCCACTGTTCAACTCTGGTTTACGGTGCTGCTGGGAATTGAGTCTGGGACCTCAGGGCCTCAGGCAGGAGAGTCTCTTTCTAGAACCAGCCCCCCCCCAAAAAAAAAAGTGCTTTTTGGGGGGGCTGGGCGGTGGCTCAGCATGTTAAGCACACAGCATGAAGCACAAGGACCAGCACGAGGATCCTGGTTCAAGCCCCAGGCTCCCCAACTGCAGGGGGATCACTTCACAAACAGTGAAGCAGGTCTACAGGTGTCTGTCTTTCTCTCCCCTTCTCTGTCTCCCCTCTTCTCCATTTCTTTCTGTCCTATCCAAAAACAACGATATCAATAACAACAATAACAACCCTAAACAACAAGGGTAACAAAAAAGGGAAAAAATGGCCTCCAGGAGCACTGGATTTGTAGTGCAGGCACCAACCAAGTGCCAGTGATAACCCTGGAGGCAAAAATAAAATAAAAAATATATATTTTAATTTTTTAAAGATTTTATTTATTTATGAGAAAGATAGGAGGAGAGAAAAAGAACCAGACATCACTCTGCCACATGTGGTGCCAGGGATCGAACTTGGGACCTCATGCTTGAGAGTCCAAAGCGTTATCACTGCGCCACCTCCCGGACCACGTAATAAAATATTTTTATTCATTCATTAATTGGTTAGAGAGAGAAACTGAGATGGAAGGGAGAGATAGAATGGAAGAGAGAGAGAGAGACCCGTAGCAGTGTTTCATGACTCATGAGGCCCCGCCACCCGCCCCACCTCCAGCACCCCCATCTGAAGGTAGGGACCAGGGGCTTGAACCCAGGTCCTTATGCGCGATAATGTGTGCACTCAACCAGATGCACCACCACCCCAGCACCCCCATCCCCACTGCCACCCCCTATTTTTGTAAAATAATTATTTATTCCCTTTTGTTGCCCTTTGTATTGTTGTAGTTATTGTTGTTATTGATGTCATCATTGTTAGATAGGACAGAGAAATGGAGAGAGGAGGAGAGAAAGATAGACACCTGCAGACCTGCTTCACCGCCTGTGAAGTGACTCCCCTGCAGGTGGGGAGCTGGGGGCTCGAACTGGGATCCTTCCACCAGTCCTTGCGCTTTGTGCCACCTGCACTTAACCTGCTGCGCTACCACGGACTCCCCCCCCCCCCTTTTTTTTTTAACCAGAGCCCTGCTCAGCTCTAGCTTGTGGTTCAGGGGACTGAACCTGAGACTTCAGATCCTCAAGCAAGAGAATCTCTTTGCATAACCATTATGCTGTCTACCCCCACTTTTTTTTTTTTTTAAAGATTTTATTATTTATTGATGAGAAAGTAAGAGAGAGAACCGGATGTCAGTCTGGCACATGTGTTGCCAGGGATTGAACTCAGGACCTCATGCTCGAGAGTCTGAAGCTTTATCCACTGTGCCACCTCCTGGACCACCCTTTTCCCTATTTATTTATATTTTTATTCTTTTAAAAAGTAGAGTATGTTCTTGTGTGTGAAGGATTCTTTCATTTCTCTCCTCCCTTTCTCCCTCCCTCCTTCTCCTCCCTCCATTTCACTTCCGTCCTTCCTGACAGAGGTGGAGAGAGGATGAAAGGCGACAGTGTGGACACCCCTCCATTGCAGAAGGGGCCGGGTTCAAACCTGGGTCTGGCGCATGGCACAGCAGTGCACTACCCAAGTGAGCTATTCTGCTGGCCCCACTTTTCATTTCTCGGAGGGAGGCCGTCCCAGCTGCTGTGGCAGGGTGTGCAGGGGTCCAGGCCCTGCCTACAGCTGGTGCTCACGGCTGAGCTGAGCCTGGGGTGACCCTTGAGGGCAGGGCTGGAGGCCCTCACATGTTCAGGGCCACTGCTCCAGTGACCCCACTCCTCACTGGTGTAGACACACAGGCCCCGTGGCAGCTCTGGGCTGGGGGGCCCTACCTGGACCCTGCCCCAAGGGGCTCTGGTGGCCACAGGTGACATCCACACCCATTGGGCTCCGTGGCACCCACCCACCTAACTGCTCAAGGCATTCCGGAAGATCTGGTCACTTGTTTGCTACAGAGGAGGAAGAGAGCCCAGAGCCCTGCTTAGCTCTGGCTTAAGGCGGTGCTGGGGCTTGAACCCGGGGCCTAGGTGTGCACATTGTTGGTATAACGTATACACAAATATTTTTAAAATTTTCCTTATGGGGCACACCAGAACACGCCCCCACCTGAGCCTCCATTGCCTGCCAGCCTCCCGTCACCCCCTCCAGAGGCCTCCGCTTTGCTGCACCACCTCCAAGTTGAAAGGATTTTGTTTTTAATATTTTAAAGTTTTTTTTAATGAGAGAGATTGAGAGAGAGAGATGCAGAGAGGAAGGCACAAAGAGGAGGACCAGAGCCCTGCTGAGTCCTGGCTGATGATGGTGCTCGGGACTTTTCCGGTGGCCTTAAAGCCTCTGGCAGGAGAGGCTTTTTTGCAGAACCTTGGGCTGTCTCCCAGCCCTGAGTTTTTCTTTTAGTTTCTGCAGAGAGAGTTGAGGCCAGAGCAGCACTGTGACATGTGAGGCCACACACCCCACCTTCAACCTTCCCAACCTCCACCAGTTTCTTTATCCCAGACCCAGACTCAGCTCTGCTTCCTGGCGGTGCTGAGGCTTGAACCTGGGACCTGAAAGCCTCTGTCTTTTGCATAACCATCATGCTCTCTTGCTGGCCTTCACTGAGATTTTACTTTATTATTATTTTTAAAATTTTTAAATGTTAATTTTCTATATTTTTTATTTTATTTATTTTCCCTTTTGTTGCCATTGTTGTCTTTTTTAAATTGTTGTTGTCATTGTTAGATAGGACAGAGAAATGGAGAGAGGAGGGGAAGACAGAGGGGGAGAGAAAGATAGACACCTGTAGACCTGCTTCACCGCTTGTGGAGTGACTCCCCTGCAGGTGGGGAGCCGGGGGCTCGAACCGGGATCCTTACACAGGTCCTTGTGCTTTGCACCACGTGCACTACCACCCGACTCCAGAGATTTTATTTTTAATTTTTTTAGTTTTTTTAATATTTATTTATTTATTCCCTTTTGTTACCTTTGTTTTATTGTAGTTATTCTTTTTTATATTTATTCCCTTTTGTTGCCCTTGTTGTTTTATTGTAGTTATTATTGTTGATGTCGTCGAAGAGATTTTATTTTTAAAGACTTGTATTGGGAGCCAGGCCATAGCGCAGCGGGTTAAGTGCACGTGGCGCAAAGTGGCGGGCAAGCGTAAGGATCCTGGTTTGAGCCCTCAGCTCCTCACCTGCAGGGGAGTCGCTTCACAAGCAGTGAAGCAGGTCTGCAGGTGTCTCTCATTCTCTCCTCCTCTCAGCCTTCCTGTCCTCTCTCGATTTCTCTCTGTCCTGTCCAACAGCAACAACAGCTATAATAACAACGATAAACAACAAGGGCAACAAAAAGGGAAAAATGGTCTCCAGGAGCAGTGGATTCATAGTGCAGAGACATTGAGCCCCAGCGGTAACCCTGGAGGCAAAACCAAAAAAAAAAACTTGTGTTTATTCTGTGTGATAGTTTTAGCATGCTGGCATGATCTGAGGGGGATAGAACTCAGCCATGAGCTATCGAAGTCCCATGGTCTGCTGTGGAGCCTGTCCCCAGCCTGGTGGGTCACTGTGTTGACGACACTCACTGGAAGCCCACATGGTGGAGGTGTATTTGTTTGTTTTCATTGCCCTGGCCCGGGCTTTGACCCTGTGACTCAGGCTGCCTGGCCCACTTTTGTCAATAAAGTTTTATTGGCACCAGGCCCACTCCTTTGAGTATTGCCGGTGGCTGCTTGGCCTGAAAGTGTCTTATCACTTTCTGGAACAAGCTGGCTGACTCCTGCCGCTGCAGGGCAGGGCGGGAAGACTATTCATCATTATCCACTGGAGGCTGCAGGACGCTGATAAGCCGGGGAGGACATCCAGCCCAGCGGGAGCCCTTTCACCCACTGTCACTTGAGCTGTGAGAGAGGGGTGGGGAGGGAGGCTCAGCTGTGCAAAGGCCCTGAGGTGATAAAGTCCAGCGTCCCTACCTGTCGGCCTGACCTTTGCACCCCATGAGCTCACTAGCCCTTCCGCCCTGTGTCCAGGTAGCTTCTAGAAGGTTCCCCTGGGCAACCCCCATTGAGGAGATGGCATAGCCATCCCGATGTGTTGGGAACTGGCCCCGCCCCCCGGCTGCCTGCCAGTAGCTTTGTCCAGCTCTCGGGACACGTGGAGTGGCAGGAGGGCGGAATGCTGGGAGTCTGGCCCTGGGCGTCCCCGATTTGGCAAGGCTGGGGATGGCGGATTCCTGCTGGATTCCTGCACGTGCCCAAGCCTTTGCTTGCGCCTGGGCTTGCCGGCCTCTGCCTGGATGTTGGGTGTGTGGTGCTGGCGCTGGGCTCACCTTGGGGCAGCCACCCCTCAGCCTCAGTCTTCCCCTCTGTCAGACTCGGAGACAGCTGGGGGGGGGGCGTGCCTTTGTGGTGCTCTGACCATCTCTTTATCATGTATACCCATCTCATGTGAAATAGATCTTTAAGAAGAAACCAGCCATGTTGCCCTGCGGTGCCAAGGGGCCAGCCCGGGGAGTTTGTGGGGGGCACTGTAGTGGCGGGCAGTGGGCCCCCAGGTCTGCTGGTGGCGGTCCCCCACCCTGTGCTGTGTGAGCTGAGCTTGATCCTGGTCTTCTGTGGGCTGGTGAAAGGCTGTGAGGGGATTCTGGGAGGATGTAGGTGCTGCCCCCTGGCCCTGGTCACCAAGAAATACTTGATCACTGTTCTATGTTTATTTGACAAGACAGAGAAATCTAGAAAGAAGGGAGAAAGAGAGAGACAGACAGGGTCATTTGCAGCCCTGCTTCACCACTTGTGAGGGTCTCCTCTGTAGGTGGGAACTGGGGGCTTGAACCTGAGTCCTTGTACGTTGTAGCATGTGCGCTCAGCCAGGTGCGTCGCTGCCTGGTCCCATGAGCATTTTCCTTCATTAATGAGAGAAGTGGAGCCTAACTCTGGGCCTCACTCTCCGGAGGGCAAGGCTCTGTCCACTGCACTACCTCCCCTACTGCTGAACAATATGAATTTTTAATTTTACTTTCCCCAAACCCTGCTCAGCTCTGGCTGATGGTGGGGCTGGAGGACTGAAGCTGGGACCTCAGAGCCTTGGGCAGGAGAATCTTTCAAAGAAACACTCTGTTGTCTCCCCAGCCCATAGTAAGAATTTATGACAGGGCTGGAGGACATCGTGCCAGCTAGGGCGTGTGTGTGCCTTGACTGGCCTGCAGTTCTGGCTGAGCCCCAGCAACACACGGGAGATACTATGACACCAGGGGAAGCTCTGTGGTCTTGATGTATCTCGATGAAGGAGAAGTGGCCTTGAGTAGTAACTGTAAGCAGGTAAAACGTGTGACAGCTCCAGCTGTGAGCTTCCTGGTTAGGTGGCCCTTGGCCTCAGCCTCTATGGTAGGCCTGGGAGGGAGGACTGGGTGGTGGGCTCTGCACTGGGCTTCACTGGACTGCCAACATCCCTGTGGTCCTGAGCCTGCACCCTTCCACGTGGTCCCTGCTGGGTCCCCAGGGGTGGGGTGAGCTTGGGAATGTCTGCCTGGAGACAGGCACAGTGCCTCCCAGCCAGCCAGGATGCCTGAGGGCCCCAGGGCTGTGCTTCCTTCCTGTTCCTGCCTGCTGTCTCCTGTGGCCCCTGAGGATTAGAAATAGGATCATTGGGGAGTCCGGCGGTAGCGCAGTGGGTTAAGCGCATATGGCGTGAAGCGCAAGGACCAGTGGAAGGATCCCGGTTTGAGCCCCCAGTTTCCCACCTGCAGTGGAGTCGCTTCATGGGCGGTGAAGCAGGTCTGCAGGTGTCTGCCTTTCTCCCCCCCCATCTGTCTTCCCCTCCTCTCTCCATTTCTCTCTATCCTATCCAACAACAGAGACAGCAATAACAACAACAACAATAATAACTACTACAATAAAAAACAAGGGCAACAAAAGGGGAAAATAAATATAAATAAATATAAAAAATTAAAATAGGATCACTGAGGGCTAGGCAGTAGCACAGCAGGTTAAGTGCACATGACGCAAAGCCCAAGGACCGGCATAAGGAACCCAGTTTGAGCCCCCGGCACCCCACCTGCAGGGGAGTCGTTTCACAGGCGGTGAAGCAGGTCTGCAGGTGTCTCTCTGTCTCTCCCCCTCTGTCTTCCCATTCTCTCTCGATTTCTCTCTGTTCTGTCCGACAACAAGGGCAACAAAAGGGAAAAAATAGTCTCCAGGAGCAGTGGATTTGTAATGCAGGCACCGAGGCCCAGCAACAACCCTGGAGGCAAAAAGAAAAAAAAAAAGAGAGAGAGATTCATTGGCCTAGTGGAGGTGCACCTGGTTAAAGGCATGTGTTACAATCTGAAAAGACCTGGGTTCGAGCCCCTAGTCCCCATCTGTAGGCGGAAAGCTTCATGAGTGATGAAGCAGGGTTGTGGGTGTTTGTCTTCCTCTCTGTCTTCCCCTTGCTTCTTGATTTGTGACTCTGTCCAATAAATATTAAAAAAAAAAAAAAGAAAGAAATAGGCTTGTGGGGATGGGGTAGACAGCACAGTGGTTCTGCAGAGACTTTGCTGCTTGAGGCTCCAGAGTCCCAGATTCAATCCCTGCACCACCATAAACCAGAGCTGAGCAGGGCTCTGGTTAAAAAAAAAAAAATCATGGTGTGTGTGTGTGGGGAGGCGGGGACAGCACAGTGGTTCTGCAATAAGACTCTCTTGTCTGAGGCTCTGAGGTTCCAGGTTCAAACCCCAGCACCACCATCAGCCAGAGTTGAGCAGGGCTCTGGTGTGTGTCTTTCTGTAACGTAGTATTTTTTACTTTTTTTTTTTTTAAGTATGGAGTTGGTGACACACCTGGTTTAGTGCTCACATTACAGTGCACAAGGACCTGGGTTCAAGCCCCTGATCCCCACCTGCAGGGGGGAAGCTTCACAAGTGGTGAAGCAGGGCTGCAGATGTCTCTCTGTCTCTCCCTCCTCTCTCAATTTCTACCTCTAGTAATAAATATATAAAAACTTTTGTGGGCTGGGCAGTACCGCATTGGGTTAAATGCACATGGCACAAAGCACAAGGACCGGCGTAAGGATCCCGATTCAAGCCCCCAGCTCTCCACTTGCAGGGGAGTCGCTTCACAAGCGGTGAAGCAGGTCTGCAGGTGTCTGTCTTTCTCTCCCCCTCTGTCTTTCCCTCCTCTCTCCATTTCTCTCTGTCCTATCCAACAGCAACAGCAGCTATGACACTAATAGCCACAGCAAAGGCAACAAATGGGAAAAAATGGCCTCTAGGAGTAGTGGATTTGTGGTGCAGGCGCTGAGCCCCAGCGATAACCCTGATGGGAACAAAAAGAAAACCTTTAAAAAATATTAAAATAAACCAGAGCCTTGGTTGAGAAAGAAAAACCAACTGGCCTGCCAGTGGAGAGACAGCCCAGCGTTAGAGCACCAGCCATGCACACAGGTCACAGGTTCAGTCCCCAGCACCACCTTCTGTTAGGACTGAGCAGGGCTCTGGCCTCTCATTCTCCCTCTTACAAAAACAAATGCAGGGGCCAGATGGTCAAAGACCTGGGTTTAAGTCCCCGGTCCTCATTCTAGGGGTGAAGCTTCATAAGCGGTGGAACAGGGTTGCTGGTGCCTCAGATTCCTTCTCTATCTCCCACTCCCTCTCAATTTTAGTTTTTTTTTTTTTTCATATTTTTATTTTCCCTTTTGCTGCCTTTTTTTTTAAAGTATTTATTTATTCCCTTTTGTTGCCCTTGTTTTATTGTTGTAGTTACTATTGTTGTCGCTGATGTCATTGTTAGATAGGACAGAGAGAAATGGAGAGAGGAGGGGAAGACAGAGAAAGGGAGATAAAGACAGACACCTGCAGACCTGCTTCACTGCTTGTGAAGCAACTCCCCTGCAGGTGGGGAGCCAGGGGCTCGAACCGGGATCCTTCTGGCTTATGGTGGTGCGGGGGATTGAACCTGGGACTTTCGAGCCTCAGATATGAGTCTTTTTACATAACCATTATGCTATCTGCCCTCTGCTCCTCAATTTTTATTTCAATCCAAAGTAAAAGTGTATAAAAGGGGGCCAGGTGGTGGTGTACCTGGTTGAGTGCTCATATCACAGTACTCAAGGACCTGGGTTCAAGCCCCTGGTTCCCACCTGCAGGGGGAAAGCCTCACGAGTGGTGAAGCAGGGCTACAGGTGTCTCTCTGCCCCTCTCCCTCTCTGTCTCCCCCTCCCCTCTCAATTTCTCTATCTCTATCCAATAAACAAATATTAAAATATTTAAAAATGTATATATATATAAAACCCAAATGACTGGGATGGGCACAGGGCTGGGGAGCTAGTGCAGTGGTTTCACAATACCCTCGGTCAGGCGGATCCAGGGTCCCAGGTTCGATCCCGGTTCCCCCACGCCTTGGCGCTGACCGGCCTGAGGAGGCCCTGGACTCTGTCTGTGGGGTGTGGACATGGCTGCATGGCAAGCCCAGCCGTTGGTGGCATCCGGGCCCCCACACCTGCCGGGCGGGTTTCTCAGGCCGGGCAGGAAGAGCCGCCTGATGTCAGCCCTTACGCAAAGCGGCCTGCCGGCTTCCGGAACCTTCTGCGCCAAGGAGGAAGTGGGCCTGGGGGCCGGAGGCCCTGCTGCCCCGGCCGGGGTTTGCTGTTGGGGTCACCGCCATGGCCCTGGGGCCTGAGGGCCTGGCGTTGGACTCTGGTGAGGGGGCCGGGGCGCGGGGTTGGGGGGGGGGCTCTCCACAGACCATGGGGACACATGTGACCAGGAGGTGACCTCCAAGAGCCCATCGACTGTGGCCTTCACCCTGGGGTGGGGGTGGGGGTTGATCGTCTGGGCTCCGTTTCCCCGTGAAATCGATTCTGAGATTGATCCAAAGGGGCTGGGTGAATGGGGGGCTATGCTCCCAGGAGGTGGTGGGTGGGTCTTGGGTCCGGGCAGCCTGTGGTGTCACCTCTCCTGCAGCCACACATGTCCCCAGTGTTGAGTGTGGGGACAGGAAGCTCTCCTGGGGGAACGTGGGTGGCGCTCTGACCGGCAGGCTGTCCCTCTGGGTGGCCCAGCTCCTCCTGCTGTGTGTGTGTGGGGGGCGGCTTGCAGAGGGCCCTCAGAATCTCCACAGCCTTCACTGTTTCCTTGCAAAACACTTGCTTCCTGCTTCCTTGCCCTTCTGGGGATGGGGGTGGGCTATGTCACCCCCATTTTATGGTTTAAGGGTTCCCTTCCTGGAACAGCACCCCTGACTGTCCTGGCCCTGCTCCTACCCAGACCCCAGACCTGTCTGGCCCCAATGCAGGGTTCACTTCAGGTCGGGGGATGTGCCCCCATTCAAGGTTCTGTTCTGGGTGGTCTTCCCCTGTCACCTGGGGGTAGGGGGGGAAGGGGGAGAGGTGGGTCCCATGTGTGGGCTGACACACCCCCTCTCTCTGCAGGCGAGGCCTTCTTGGGCAGCTTTGTGGCCAGCGGGATGGGGTCCTCGGCTTCGCCCCATGGGAGCCCAGCGCCCCTACCCTCGGAGCTGTCCTTCCGGTCCCCCACCCCCAGCACCCTGCCCATGGTGCAGCTGTGGGCTGCACACGCCCACGAAGGTAAGAGACCCTTAGTGTCTCCGGGAGGGAGTCTGGTCTCTGAGCTAGGCAGGGTCCAGGCTTTTCTGTGAGAGTGTGTAGGGGGGTTGCACTGACTGTACCCCTTCCTTCACCACTGATGTGGGGGGAAGGGGGTCAGGCCAGCTCTGGGCAGTGAGGGCAGCCTTGAACCCAGACAGTTAATGCCACTTTCAGCAAGTTACTGCTTACCATGTTCTGGGTGGGCTGAGGCAGTGGAGCCCTGGCCACCCTCCCTGTTCCTCCACAGCTGTCCCAGGCCGGGGTAGGGGGGCTGGAGGGGAAGGGTACCGAGGGGTCCAGCCACCTCTCCTCCCCCGCAGGCTTCTCCCACGTGCCCAGCAGCCTATATCCCTCCTTCCTGCACCTGAACCCCCTGGAAGCTCCCAGCAGCGGAAGCCCCCTCCTCAGCCAGCTGGCCCAGCCCAGCATCTTCGACTCCCAGAAAGGTGAGGTGGGGGAAGGGTACCTAGGGATGGTGGAGGAGACCCAGGAGAGAGTGCTCAGGATCTCAAGTTTCTGGCCCAGGAACCTGTTTTTCTTTTTCTCTCTTTTTTCTTTTCTTTCTTTCTTTTTAAAGTTTTGCCTCCAGGGTTATTGCTGGGGCTCGGTGATGAACCCACTGCTCCCGGAGGCTATTTTTTTCCCTTTTGCTGCCCTCCTTGCTGCTGTTGTTTTTATTACTCTCTTTGCTGGATGAGAGAGGGGGAGAGGGAGAGGGGGAGGGAGAGAAATTGAGAGAGGAATGGGGAGAGAAAGGAATTGGGAAATTGGGAGAGAAAGACAGACACCTGCAGACCTGCTTCATGGCCTGTGAATTGACCCCCCTTCAGGTGGGGAGCCGGGGGCTTGAAGCGGGACCCTTAAGCCGGCCCTTGCGCTTAACCTGCTGCGCTACTGCCCGGCCTTCCCAGAAGACCGTTTTCAAGTGAGGAAATGCCGCTCTTGCAGGAGCATCAATCATAGGGTGCAGTCCCATGGAACCCTAACCTTCCTGCACCCCTCACCCCCACCCAACAGCCCCCCTTTTTTCTTACCAGTGTCCTGGGGATTGAACCTGGGACCTCAGAGCCTCAGGCCTTTTGAGTCTCTCCAGCTGCCTCCCCCCTTTTGAGTCCTAGGAGGGAGCTGTAGTGTTTGCCTTCCTTTTTTTTTTTTTAATTTTTTATTTCACCAGAGTACTCACTGCTCAGCTCTGGCTGCTGCTGGTGGCTCAGGGGATTTAACCTAGGACTTTGGAGCCTCAGGCACGAGTCTCTTTGCATAAATAACCATTCTACTCCTGCCCCATCTTTTTTTTTTAAGATTTTTTTTTTTTTTTTGGTCAGCAAGAGAGAAGGAGAGAGAACCACAGCATCCCTCAGGCACATTTGATGCTGGGGATTGAACTGGGGGCCTCTGACCTGAGACTCTAATGCTTACTCTACCGTGCCACATCCCAGGCTGCAAAATTTTCTGACTTTTTATATATATTTTAAAGAAATATTTATTTTCCCTTTTGTTGCCCTTGTTGTTTTTATTGTTGTAGTTATTATTGTTGTTATTGGTGTCCTTGTAGTTGGATAGGACAGAGAGAAAATGGAGAGAGGAGGGGAAGACAGAGAGGGGAAGAGAAAGATAGACACTTGCAGTCCTGCTTCACCGCCTGTGAAGCAACTCCCCTGCAGGTGGGGAGCCGGGGGCTCGAACCAGGATCCTTATGCCGGTCCTTGCGCTTTGCACCGCTTTTATATAGATTTTTTTCACTTACTTGAAAGGACAGAGAAAAACTGAGAAAGTGAGTAGGGAGAAAGACATCTGCAGCCCTGCTTTACTGCTCCTGAAGCTTCCCCCTGCAGGTGAGGACCAGGGCTCAAACCCGAATCACTGGGCACTGTAATGTGTGTGCTCAACTGGGTGAGCCACCACTAGGCCCCTTATTCTGCAGCCCCCCACTCCCATTTTTAAAAATTTTATATTTATTTTAATGACTGAGAAGCCAGAGCACACTGCTCAGCTCTGGCTGATGATACTGAGGGTTGAACCCGGGACCTAGGAGCCTCAGGCAGGAGAGTCTTCTGCAGAACTATCAAGCTGTCTTCCCTGCCCCTTATCTCCACTTAATGGGCATCTGTTGGTGCCAGGGATGGAGCTGACACGCCCACCTTGGCATTCTGCCTCCCCATGCTGACATCCCCTTGCTCGACCTTCTTGGGGACCCCCACCCCAGACTGTGGCTCCCTCCTCCCCATCCCCCACTGAAGTCCCTGCACCTCCCCCATCCCCAGGCTGACATCCTCTTCTCCCTGAGACTGATGCCCCTTCTCCCTCAAGACTGAAGCCCCCCCAAACCCCTGACCCCAACTCTGACACCCCTTCCTCCCCGAGGCTGAACCCCCCCAAAAGCTGACACCTCCGGCCGACCACCCCAGGCTGACAATCCCCCTAAAGACAACCCCACCCGCTGACGCCCCATCCCCACCCTCAGGCTGAAACCCACCCCCTTCCTCCTCCTAGAGGCTGACACCCCCTCCCGATCCCCCCCAAAGCAGACACTTCTGGCCTGATCACCTCAGGCTGACAATCACCCCAAAGCTGACATCCCCCCAGGGTGACGCCCCCTCCCCGCCCTCTAGGCTGAAACCCTCATCCTCCCCCTCCTAGAGGCTGACACCCCCTCCCCAACCCCCACAAAGCTGACACCCCCCCAGGGTGAACCCCTCCCCATCCTCCAGGCTGAAACCCCCAGGCCAACGCTCTTTCCTCTCCTCCCCACAGAAGGCTTCTACCTGCCGGGCCCCACCGCCCCGCCCGCGCACGCGGCCCCGCGCACCCCCGCAGCCCCCCGAAGCGCGGCGCCCAAGGAGCGGGCGCGGGAGCGGGAGCGGGAGCGGGAGCGGGAGCGGGAGCCTGGCCGCAGGGAGCGCGGCGTGGTGGATCTGACCCAGGACGGACGCCCGGATGGCCGCCCCGACCGACAGCGCCTGTCGCCCTTCCCGGAGCCCCGCGCGCTGCCCCGCCCACCGCCCAGCGAGGCCCGCGGAGAGCGCCCCGGGGTGCTCGCGCCCCCCGACCGGCCAGCCGGCGCCCCGTCTGTCATCCGCTCGCTCAAGCGGCCCCCGCCCGCCGCGCGCGCCTCCCCGGCCCCGCGCGCGCCGCCGCCCCCCCCGCGCGCACCGCCGCAGCCCTCGCGCGCACCGGCCGCCCGCGAGCCGCCCTGGGCGCTGGAGCTCGGGCCCCTGGCCGCGCACATGGCCGCCCTGGCCGCGCCCCGGACCCCGGCCGACGAGCCGCCCGCGCCGCCCGCGCCGCCCGCGCCGCCCGCGCCCCACGACGAGCCCTCCGCCCTACACGGTCTGCTCCGCTACAGCGGCAGCTTCCCGCCGCGCGAGCCCCGCGCGCCCCCCGCCGGCCCCGGCAAGCGGAGCCCCTTCGGGGGCCTGGGCACCATGAAGCCCGAGGCCCCGGCCGCCGCGCCCCGCGCGCACCCAGCCGCCCGCCCGCCGCCGCCCTGCGCGCCCCCGGCCGGCCGCCAGCTCAAGCGCGACCCCGAGCGACCCGACAGCGCGCGCGACGCCGAGGTGCGACACCCGCCCGTGGGCATCGCCGTGGCTGTGGCCCGGCAGAAGGACAGCAGCGGCCGCCTGGGCTCCGGGCTGCCCGAGCAGGAGCGCCTGGTCGCGGGCAAAGGTGAGTCCCCACCAGACCCGGACCACAGACCCCAGGACCCCCAGTCCACCCTGGTTCTGGACCCCAGGAAGCCCAGTCCGCCCTGGCCCTGGGACCCTGGACCTCCCAGTCTGCTGTGTCCCCCAGACCCTAGGACCCCCAGTCCACCTTGGTCCTGGGACCCCAACACCCCCTAGTCTGCCCTGGTCCTGGACCCCAACACCCATCAGTCTGCCCTTGCCACCAGACCCCAGGACTTGCAGTCTGCCCTGTCATAGGGACCCCAAACCTCAGAAACCTCCCGTCTACCCAGACCACAGAACCCCTTATTCCACCCAGGTCCTGGGACCCCAAGAGCCCCCAGTCCACCCTGGCCTACAGACCCCAAGACCCCCTAGTCTGCCCTGGACCCAGACCACAATACCCATCCAGTCTACCTTGACCCCAGGACCCCCAGCCCGCCCTGTCACAGGGACTCTGGACCCCAGAACTCCCCCCCCCCCCCCCCCCGTCTGCCCTGGCCTCTGGACCCCAGACCTAGATCACAGAACCCCCCACTCCACCCTGGTCCCTGGACCCCAGACTCTGGGCTTCAGGCCCCAACCCCCTGGTCCCTAGAACCCCAAAACCACCCCAGTCTGCTCTGGACCCCAGATTCCAGACTCCCAGACCCAAGCCTTGAGAACCCCTGAGCTGCCAGAACACAGACTCCCAGTGCCCAGTCTGCCCGCCCTGAGCCCCCTGGACACTAAATCCGGCCTTCAGAACCCTACGGCTTCCCAGACTCCCGACTCCCAGAACCCCAAGAACACAGACTCCCACTCCCAGAGGCCCTTAGTCTTCCCTGGCCCCCCAGCTCAATCCTTTCTGACCCCTGGTCCCCAGAACCCCCCAGCTCTCCCACCTCCTAGATCCCCCCAGACCCCCTTCCATTTCTCCAGGACTCCAGCCCTCCCTGCCCCCAGCACCCTCATCTCCTAGGCCCCAACTCTCCTCATCTCCTGGGCCCCAGACCTCCAGCTAGCCTTTGGCTGGCCTCTAGCTGGTCCCCAGCCCACAGCACCCCTGTCTCTACAAGCCCCAAACTCCCTCCCGCCAGCCAGCCCCCAGATTCTCCATTTCCCCAGTCCCCCACCCCCCAACTGACTCTCCTTGCCTACCCCCCCACCCCAAGGACACTCATCTCCCTAGGCTACAACCCTCTCTATCTCCTAGACCCCAGGCCCCTCATATCACCAGCCCCCCCTCTCCCTAGGCCTCTGACCCCTCAGCTTCAAACCCCCCAGCTCCCCAGGACTCACCCCCAGCCCCTCAGCCCTCCAGCCCCTCCTCCTCATGACCCCCCCCCCCCAGCTTTCTAAAGGTGAGTGGGGGTGGGGCCTCTCCTGTATTTGTCGCACCTGGTGTGGTGTTTTCACCCTCACGACGCTTTGAGTGCCACTTTCAACTGTCAATTATTAATCTTCTTTTACAGAATTTTACTTATCTTTATTTTATTAGATAGGACAGAGAAATTGAGAGGGGGAAGGGAAGACAGGGAGGGAGACAGAGACACCTGGAATACGGCTTCACGGGAGTGGGGGAAGTGGGGGCTTGAACCTGGGCACTGTAAGGTGTGCACTCTATTAGGGTGCACACCTGCCCCCCAGTTATCTTCTTAAAAGACTTTTTCTTTCTTTTCTTTTTAAGTGTTTGATTTACTTATTGGATGGAGGCAGAGAAGCTGAGACAGTAGGGGAGGTAGAGAGGGAAAGAGACACACCTGCAGACCTGCTTCACCGATAGTGAAGCTTTCTGCAACCCCGCCCCACTACTACCCACAGGTGGGGACCAGGGGCTTGAACCCAGGTCCTTGTGCATGCTGAGATGTGCACTTAAGCAGTGTGTCACCACCTGGCCTCCAAGTTTTGTTTTATTTATTTTGCCTCCAGGGTTATTGCTGGGGCTTGGTGCCAGCACTGAATCCACTGCTCCTGGAGGCCATTTTTCTCATTTTGTTGTCCTTATTGTTATTACTATTATTTTTTAATATAGAAACTTTTTTCTGGATTATGTGTTTCTTTTTTATATATATATATTTTTTCCTTTTCTTGCCCTTCTTTTTTTATTGTTGTTGTAGTTATTATTGTTACTGATGTCGTTGTTGGATAGAGAAACTGAGAGATGAGGGGAAGACAGAGAGGAGGAGAGAAAGATAGACATCTGCAGACCTACTTCATTGCCTGTGAAGTGACTCCCCTGCAGCTGGGGAGTTGGAGCTCGAACCAGGATTCTTACGCCAGTCCTTGCGCTTTGTACCACGTGTGCTTAACCCACTGCGCTACCGCCTAACTCCCCCTTATTGTTATTTTTATTGTTGTTGTTGCTGGATAGGACAGAGAAATGGAGAGAGGAGGGGAAGACAAAGAGGGGGAGAGAAAGATAGACACCTGCAGACCTGCTTCACTGCTTGTGAAGTGGACCCCCCCTCGGAGGTGGAGATCCAGGGGCTTGAACTGGGATCCTTGAGCCAGTCCTTATGCTTTGCTGCTCAGAACTTCAGGGGCTCTTAGGTGGAGAGAGAGCACTGGCTGCTTAGGTGAGGGCTTGGCCCTCTGCAGGACTGAGCTTGAACCCCAGCACCACCAGGAAGGAGGGGGTGTCATGGGGTTGGGGGAAGCCCTTCCTCTCTCTGAGAGAGAGGAGAGCACACATACTGATGTGGTGACTGACTCCACCACAGAACAAGAAGGAGGCTGCTGCCTACTTGGGTTGTTGGCTTGTCTGGTTTTAGATTCCTGGCAAGCACGTGTGTGTTCTGTATTTAAAAAAAAAAATTTAATACTTTTTTTTATTTCCTTGTGTTGCCCTTGTTGTTTTATTGTTGTAGTTACTATTGTTATTGATGTCATTGTTGTTGGATAGGACCGAGAGAAATGGAAAGAGGAGGGGAAGACAAAGGGGGAGAGAAAGACAGACACCTGCAGATCTGCTTCACCGCTTGTGAAGCGACCTCCCCTGTGGGTGGGAAGCCAGGGGCTTGACCAGGATCCTTAAGCCCACCCTTGCACTTTGTGCTACATGCACTTAACCTGCTGTGCTACCGCCTGACTCCATATTTAAAAAAAAATTTAATTTAAGTTTTATTTTTTTATTATTTTATTTTATTTTTTTCCTCCAGGGTTATTGCTGGGCTCGGTGCCTGCACCATGAATCCACCGCTCCTGGAGGCCATTTTCCCCCCTTTTTTGTTGCCCTTGTTGTTGTAGCATCGTTATGGTTATTATTATTGCCATTGTTGATATTGTTCATTGTTGTATAGGACAGAGAGAAATGGAGAGAGGAGGGGAAGACAGAGAGGGGGAGAGAAAGACAGACACCTGCAGACCTGCTTCACCGCCTGTGAAGTGACTCCCCTGCAGGTGGGGAGCCGGGGGCTTGAATCGGGATCCTTACACCAGTCCTTGCGCTTTGCGCCACGTGCGCTTAACCTGCTGCGCTACCACCTGACCCCCTATTTTTTAAATTTTTAATTTTTTAAAATATTTATTTATCCCCTTTTGTTGTCTTTGTTTTATTGTTGTAGTTCTTACTGTTGTTGTTATTGATGTCGTTGTTGTTGGATAGGACAGAGAGAAATGGAGAGAGGAGGGGAAGACAGAGAGCGGGAGAGAAAGATAGACACCTGCAGACCTGCTTCACCGCCTGTGAAGCGACTACCATGCAGGTGGGGAGCCGGGGTTCGAACCGGGATCCTTATGCCGGTCCTTGTGCTTTGCGCCACCTGCGCTTAACCCGCTGCGCTACCGCCTGACTGCCCTTTTTTTTTATTTTATTTTATTAAATGAGAAATAATGTCACTCTGGCACATGTGGTACCAGGGATTGAACTCAGGGACTCACTCATGCAAGTCTAGTGACCGACTCATTGTGCCACCTCCCTAGCCTGAGATGTGTGTGTGTGATTTTACCCAGAACCCTGTTCGGCTCTGGCTGATGGTGGTCCTGGGGATTGAATCTGTGACCTCAGAGCCTCAGGCAGGAGAGTCTTTCTGCAGAACCACTGTGCTATATTCCACTGTCCTTATTTTTAATTTTTTTTTTTTTTGGCCTCCAGGGTTATTGCTGGGGCTCAGTGCCAGCACTACGAATCCACTGCTCCTGGAGGCTATTTTTCCCATTTTGTTGCCCTTGTGGTGTTATTGTTGTTATAGCTGTTGTTGTTATTGGATAGGACAGAGAGAAATGGAGAGAGGAGGGGAAGACAGAAAGATAGGACACCTGCAGACCTGCTTCACCGCCCGTGAAGCGACCCTCCTGCAGGTAGGGAGTTGGGGTCTCGAACTGGGATCCTTACGCTGGTCTGTGGACTTCACGACACATGCGCTTAACCTGCTGTGCTACCGTCTGACCCCCAACGGGGAAGTTTTCACAGAACTTTTTTTTTTCTTTTGAGACCCAGGCTCCTCTTGTTGTGCGTTGCCATTGTGCTGTGTCCCCAGCCCTGTGTTTATTTCTGGATTGGAGACTCCGCCCAGCACATGTGACACTGGGAACTAACTCAGGGCTGTGTCAGGGACCAGACCTCTGTGACTGGGTCTCTTCAAGGGCCACTTCTGGTTTTTGATGATTTACTTCTTTTTTGTGTGCTGGGACCTTGTGTGTGTTCAGGCAAGAGAGTTCAAGGATGGTGAGAGAGGGATCAGGAGAGAGAGAGAGAGAGAAGAGGAAGAACTCAGACTGGCAGGTGGCTCCCTCCTTAGACGCACAAGGCACTGCCCAAGAACCTGGTTTCAAGCCCCTCTCCCCCTACCACACAGAAACCCAGGAAGCTCCGTGAGGATGCCAGGGTGCTTCTGTCTGCCTCTTTCTCACTATGGAAGGAAGCAAAAGCAGAAACAAAACCAAGCCCCCAACACAGCTGCAGGGGACCGATGGTCTGCGGGTGACAGTGACCCGTGTGCACTGAGAGAGGGACAGGGGAGGCTGGGCGTGTAGCTGGAGTGCAGGGGAGGGGGAGGCGTCTGGTGGGCAGCAGGGATCCTGGCAGCACCTCCCATCGTGGGCATTTCTGCTCTGTCCCAGCTGCCCTGCGGGTGGCCTCACATCCTGTCCAGCCTGGGGGGAGGGGGCCAGGCAAGGGGCCCGACGGCCCCTGCCCCTCCCGGTTGCCGGCCCTGACTTCCCGCCCGGCTCCCAGGACACGGCCGCACGGAGGAAGAGGTGGGCGAGGAGCGAGCCCGGCAGCGGGAAGAGCGTCTGCTGGGAGCACGGCTGGACCGAGACCAGGAGAAGCTGCTCCGGTGAGACAGGGTGCCCCAGTGGGTGCTGGGATGGCGGGTGGGGGGGGTTGGCTTTCTACGTCCTCCTGAACCTTTGCCCCTTCCAGGGAGAGTAAGGAACTGGCCGACCTGGCCCGCCTGCACCCCTCCGGCTGTGCTAACAGCGGCCTGAACCCCAACCTCATGGTGACTGGGGGACCCGGGCTGGCCGGCTCGGGACGCTGGTCTGCGGACCCCTCCTCCCACCTGGCAGCGCACCCCTGGCTGCCTCGCTCTGGCAGCGCCCCCATGTGGCTGGCCGGGAACCCCTACGGTGAGTGTGGCCCCGTGGGGGGCGGGTCCCAGGTGGGGGTGCTCCAGTCTCCCGGCCAGACCCCCTCATCTCCCGTCTCTCCTAGGCCTGGGCCCCCCATCCCTGCACCAGGGCATGGCGCCCACCTTCCCGCCCGGCCTGGGGGGGTCCCTGCCCTCGGCCTACCAGTTCGTCAGGGACCCCCAGTCAGGTCAGCTGGTCATCATCCCTAGTGAACACCTGCCCCACTTTGGTAGGTGCTGGGCTGCCACCCCGGTGGGGTCGTCGGGGAGGACACGCCGTCCTCAGGGGACGGCCTCGGGGTCCCCCCTCCACCACAGGCCTCACCACCTCCCCGTCCCCCCTGCAGCGGAGCTGATGGAGCGGGCCGCAGTGCCCCCTCTCTGGCCAGCGCTGTACCCCCCGGGCCGCAGCCCCCTGCACCACGCACAGCAGCTGCAGCTCTTCTCCCAGCAGCACTTCCTGCGGCAGCAGGAGCTCCTGTACCTGCAGCAGCAAACGGCCCAGGCCCTGGAGCTGCAGCGGAGTGCCCAGCTGGTGGTGAGTGGGCAGCTGGAGGGCTTCCTGGAGGAGGAGGCGTGGGACCAGAGAGTGTAGGCCCTGCAGGAGCCCCGGCCCTAGATGTGTGTCCCTGGGATCCCCGGGAAGAAGAGGCCAGGCCCTAGCCTACTTCGGGCTGCTGGGTGGCAAAGCTAAGCTAGGATGGTGGCCACTGGGCCGGCTGACGTCTCTAGGCTGTTAGTTTATGGTGGGCACTGGCCCTGGCGACTCCTGCAAGCCCGGTGCTCTGCTGCTCAACACCCCCCAGGCTGCCTGGAGTGGCTGTTCCCCTCCCCTTTTTCTTTTCTTTTCTCTTCTTTTTTTTTAAAAAAAATATTTTCCCTTTCTTTTTGCCCTTGTTTTTATTGTTGTTGTAGTTATTGTTGTTCTTGGTGTTGTCGTTGTTGCATAGGACAGAGAGAAATGGAGAGAGGAGGGGAAGACAAATGGAGAGAGGAGGGGAAGACAGAGAGGAGGAGAGAAAGACAGACACCTGCAGACCTGCTTCACCGCCTGTGAAGCGACTCCCCTGCAGGTGGGGAGCCGGGGGCTCAAACTGGGATCCTTGAGCTGGTCCTTGTGCTTTATGCCACATGCACTTAACCTGCTGCGCTACCGCCCGACACCCTCTCTCTCTTTTTTTTTTTCTATAATATTTCACAGGACAGAGAAATTGGGAGGGGTGGGGGAGATAGGGAGAGAGACAGAGAGACACTTGGAGCCCTGCTTCACCACTCATGAAGCTTCCCTCACTGCAGGTGGGGGCAGGGGGCTCGAACCTTAGCAATGTGTGCGCTCAGCCAGCTGCACCACGGCCCAGCTCTCTCCCCAGAGCAGGTTTTAAGTCTCTTGCTGCCAGTGTCCTGTGCTGGCGGCCTGACTTCCTGGCACCCTCTCCTGCCCTCCCCACATTCCCTCATGCCAGAAGCCAGCTGCTCCCCCGGTGTGGGGGGCTGCAGTGAGGCTTCTCCATGAAGCTGGGGCTCCCAGTGGGTGCCTCAAGGGAGCCCCTCATCCTCGGGAGTGCCCTCCTCCTGTCTGTGGGGACCCCGGCAGGACCAGGGTCTGGGCTGAAAGCCCCTCAAAATCCAGGAGGGGAGGCCAGGCTCCGGGGCCACCTCCACCCTGGGGTTCTAGAAGGGACAGTGCTTGTGACCCAGCCGGTCGGAATGTCCATCTGAGCCGGTGGGCCTGGGTCCGAGCGGGCCTGGGCTGGACCCTGCCAGCAGATGGGGGCTCACCTCTGCCCACCCCCCAGGAGCGGCTGAAGGCCCAGGAGCAGCGGGTGGAGCTGGAGGAGAAGGCCAGCAAGCGAGGCCTGGAGGCGGCGGGCAAGGCCAGCCTGACGCCCACGGGCCCCGGACTGCTCCCCAGGAAGCCACCCGCCCCCGCCGGCCCCTACAGCAAGACCCTCAGCCCCCCACCCTCGCCCCGCGTGTCCCCTGTGGCCGCCCTGAAGGCCAAGGTCATCCGGAAGCTGGAGGACGTGGCCAAGCCGCCAGCTTACGCCTACCCCGCCACGCCTCACGCCCACCCCGCCTCTCCACCACCTGCCTCCCCGCCGCCCACCCCTGGCACCCGCAAGGACGAGCCCCCCGAGAACGAGGTGGAGAAGAAGGATCTGGACATGGAAAAGGCACCCAGCCCCTTCCAGGCCTTGTTCCCAGGTATCGTCCAGCCCACCCCTCCCTGCCTTCTTCCCTCCATCCACTGTCCTTCCATCTCTCCATCTCTCCATCCACCCACCCACCCCTTCATCTTTCTCTCCATTCCATCCATCTATCCACTGTCCATCTATCCCACCACCATCCTCCATCCATCCTTCTCTCCATCCACCTACCATCTCTCCATCATCCATCCACCGTCCTCCATCTGTCCATCCCGCCATCCTTCCTTTTGTCCATCTCTCTATTACCTGCCCACTCACCCACCTTGCCTGCCTTCCTTCTGGCCTGAGGCCCACTGTGTGTCTTCCCACACAAGCTTGTCCCCTGTTGACGTTCTTGGCAGCAACAGTGACTCCTCCTCCTCCTCCCCCTCCTCCCCCTTGACTTCCCCCTCCTCATTGGGGCTTGCGAAGACTGTGCTGGGCTTTGACTTTGGATTCTGCCCCGGATTCTGTGAGACCTTGGGTGCCAATGCCGGCATGAGGCCAAGTGCTGAATAAGCCAGTGCCTGTGCCCATTCTGGGGCGCCCCATCCTCTTCCCCCAGCTCTGTGCCAGGTCCAGGGGTGCCTCAGGGGTCCAACCACACACCTGCTGTCAGGGGTGGCCATCCAGGTGTGGGGTCAGGGGTGAGAGATGGCTGTGCCATTTGGGCATCTTGCCAGTTGGCAGCGTGAGGTTTCTAGAAGGCGAGGAGGCTCAGTGGGCAAAACTTGGGGTCCTGAGTTTGAGCTCCAGCATGGTGTGTGCTGGAGTGATGCTCAGGCTCTCCTCCCACTGAGAGAGAGACAGAGACAGAAAGAGAGACAGGTGCCAGAGCACCCTTCAGAGCAAACTGGGAGTCCTGTGCTCTACCTGTGAGCTGTGTCCTCAGATACTACTTTCTAATTGTTCAAAAGTTTGGGTTATGGGGGCCAGGTCATAGGGCACCCAGTTAGTTAAGTGCACACATCAATATGTGCAACGATCCAGGTTCCAGTCTCCACTCCCCGCTGTCTGGGGGGAAAGCTTCACAAGTGGTGAAGCAGGGCTGCAGGTCTCTCTCTCTCTCTCTCTCTCTCTCTCTCTCTCTCCTTTTTAATCAGAGCACTGCTCTGCTCTGGCTTATGGTGGTGCAGGGGATTGAACCTGGGACTTTGAGGCTTCAGGCATGAGAGTCTCTTTGCATAACCATTATGCTATCTACCCCTGCCTGACTCTCTTGCACCCCTCTCAACTTCTTTCTGTCTTGTCAAATAAAATAGAAATTTGAAAAAAAAAATATCCACTGAGAGTTATGGATTCATAGCACCAGCACTGAGCCCCAGCAATAACCCTGCTGGCAGTAAAGAAAAAAAAGAAGCTTGGATTTTTATTAATTCTAGAGTTGATACACACACACACACACACACACACACACACACATTTCCTGGGAGACTAGCGCATTGCTCTGCTGTGGCGTGTGGCAGTGTAGGGCTTGAACCTGCATCCTCTCTTCACAGTCTCTCCAGCCTGTTATTTATTTTTTTTAAAGAATTAATTTATTTATTAATGAGAAGGATAGGAGGAGAGAGAGAGAACCAGATATCACTCTGGTACATGTGCTGCCGGGGATTGAACTGAGGACCTCATGCTTAAGAATCTGATGCTTTATCCACTGTGCCACCTCCTGGACCACATATTTTTGAAGATTTATTTCTGGCACCAGGGATATTGCTGTGGCTTGATGCCTATCTACCTGCATTTCCTTATGGCTTTGTTTAGTTTTGTTTGGGGGAGCTAGGGAAAGAGAGGGAGATTCGGGCAGTGGTGCACCTGGTGCACACATTACTACGTCGTGTAAGGAGCCGCGGTGAAACAAGTATTGCAGGTGAAACAAGTATTGTGTCTGTCTCCCTCTCTCATCTTCCCGGCTGGAGCCTCTCAATTTCTGTCCAATCAATTTAAAAAAAGAGTAAGAGCTACTAGGAGCAGTGGAATCAACAGATAGGCATGAGCCCCAGCTGTAACCCTGGTGGTGGTAGACACCTGCAGTCCTGCTTCACCACTTCTGAAGATTTCCCCCCCTGCAGGCAGGAACCAGGGCCTTGAACCTGGGTCTATTAGCACTGTGATATGTGTGCTTTACTGGGTGTGCCATCACCCAGCCCTCCCCATATAATTTATTGATTATATTTAATTTATTTGTTTATTATTGGGTAGAGACAGATTATTTGGGAAGGGAGGGGAGAGGGAGACACTTGCAGACCTGCTTCATCATGCGTGAAGCTTTCCCCCTGCAAGTGGGGACCAGGGGCTTCAACCTGGGTCCTTGCATACTGAGTGCTTAACCAAGTGCGCCACCACCTGGCCCCCATCTAACTTTTTTTTTTTTTTTTTTTTTTTAGTATCTTTACCTATTGGATAGAAACAGCCAGAATTCGAGAGGGTAGGAGATAGAGAGAGACCTTCAACACTACACCATTTGCAAAGCTTCCCTGCTGCAGGTGGGGACCAGGGGCTGTAACCCAGGTCCTTGCGTGATGTGTAAAATGTGTGCTCAATCAGGTGCCTACTTTCTAAAAGACTTAAGAAAGAGACAGAGCAGAACATCACCCAGTGTGTCGTGTGTGACATTTGGCTGGGGGAGGGGGTGTGTGTGCTGTGCGAGAGGGGTGTCCACTCTGCTGACCTCCGTGTCCCCGCAGACTTGCCGCCCCGGTACCCGTTCCCGGCCCTGCCCACGCACTACGGGAGGCCCTACCCGTTCCTGCTCCAGCCCACAGCCGCTTCGGACGCCCACGGCCTGGCCCCGGATGTGCCGCTGCCCTCAGCCGCCCCCGAGCACCTGGCCCTGGCCCCCGAGGACAAGCCCCTCCGCCTGTCCCCGTCCAAGGTGCCTGAACCGCTGCGCCCGTCCCCACTGCCCGAGCGCGAGGTCAAGGCGGAGGTGGAGGACGTGGACGAGGGCCCCCCCGAGCTGCCCTCCCTCAGGTCCCCACTGCCACTGCCCCCCGAGGACGCCCTGGTGGCCCCCAGCCCCGAGGGAGACTGCAGGGGTGGCCTGCTGGAGGCCCCGGCGCTGAGCGCCAGCCAGGGGCCCGCGCAGCCCCCCGGGCCCCCCCCGGACTTTGCAGAGGACACAGAAGCCCGTGCCGAGTCCCCGGGCCGGACAGAGCTGGGCCTGGCTGCCCCAGACCCCGGGGGTCCGCTGACGCCCGAGCCGCTGGTGGAGGCCAAGGAGGAGCCGGTGGAAGTGCCCGTGGCCCTGCCCGTGGTGCAGGCGGGCCCCGAGGGGGACCCGGCCCCAGCGGCTGCCACGGAGCCCCGGCCAAGCCCTGTGCCCGTGGACCGTGCGGCCCCCGTGAGCGACCCCGAGTGCCTGAGCCCGGAGGTCCCGGAGGTCCCGGAGGCCGTGCCGGCGCTTGACGGCACGTCGTGCTTCCTAGAGGAGGCGCGCCCCGAGCTCTTCCCACCCGGCTTGGACGACCCCCTGGCCGGCATGAACGCCCTGGCCGCTGCAGCCGAGCTGCCCCAGGCCCGGCCTCTGCCCTCGCCGGCCGCCGGAGCCCCGACACTGGAGAAGCTGGAGGCGCAGAGCCTGGTCCTGGAGCAGAGTTTCCTGCACGGAATCACCCTGCTCAGCGAGATCGCCGAGCTGGAGCTGGAGAAGAAGAGCCAGGAGGTGGCAGGTGCGCGGGGGCGGGGCTGGCCTGGGGGACAGGGCCTGGCTGGGACTGGTAATCTGATAGGTAGGGCTGGGCGAGGATGGTGAAAAGGGGCTGAACCAGACTGGGGCCGTTAAGTCTGATAGGTGGGACCGGGAGAGGGCGTGGCCAGATCGTGAGGGGCGGGGTCAATCCCGGAGACAGACTGCTAGGCTGTGGTGGGCGCTTCTGGTTCGCTGTAGGCGGGGCCAGGGTGCTACCCTTATGGCAAGTCACTTTTTTTTTTTGGCCCTGGGGCCTTTGACCACCTGCAGAACCTCCCTGCGGTCTCCTGGTAGGGATTTCAGTATCAAAGACGCCCTGTGCAGGTGCTGGCGTTAGCTGCCCGCAACCCGAACCCTGGTCTTCGTGCGTGGCAGAGGATATGCACTATACATGCACTACACCGGGCTAGCCATCTCCACACTCGCTAAAGCACTTATAGAAAAGCTTCTTCGTTAACCCAGAGGGGTTGCTGGAGGCCTGGAGCAGCGCTGAGGGCTCCGGACGTTGCCCACCGCGCCCCTCCTGGGGCTTTGCTGACGGTGCAGACCAGAAATGGGAGGGGCAGGTTTCCTATTGGGGGACGTCCCTGTCGTTTGGTCATTGGCGTGCTTTGTATTAGTGGGGTCTGTGGGGCTCCAGATGGCTCTCAGTGAAGCTGGGCATCTGTCAGTGTGTGGAGCTGCCACCCATGGCAGCTGGGGACCCACCAGTGAGGTGTGTGTGAATCCAGGTGCCCAAAGCTGATCTCTAGGAGTTTCTTTTCACCACACCCCTGGGTAGAGACAGAAATTTAGAGGGAGCTAGACACCTGCAGCCCTGCTTCACCATCAGTGAAGCGTCCCCCTGTAGGTGGGGACCAAGGTCTTGAACCTGGGTCCAAGCACTGTGATGTGAGCACTTAGCCAGGTGCGCCACTGCCCAGCCGGGCCACACTTCCTTGCAGACCTGTGGGCCTGTGGGTCACTCCCTTCACACACATGTGGCTGGACCACCACAGAGCAGGTCCCTGGTGACAGCTGTGGGGGAGACAGTAATAGTGTGGCCTTGTCTGGGTGGACTTCTATGCCTTTGTAACTGTTCTGTACCCTGCCTCAGTGTGTTCTGCCCTTCAGCCTCCCCCAAGGCGGAGCATCTGGATGTGTGGTGCTGGCAGCTCAGCACCTTCCCAGAGGATAGCCGACGGCTTCATCTGTGGTGTAGTTTCCCTTTTCTTCCTGCACTGGGGCCTTCCCAAGCCATTTCATGAGTCCCTGTTGACTTTATCAGGTGGGGGCACAGAGGGACCCAGGGCCCCTGCTGTGCGTGCCGCCCCCATGTGGTGCTTCGGCCCCAGTGTGGGTCCTCAAGCTAGGTCTGGCTCCCAGTCCTGAGTAGGGGGCCAGGCAGTAGTGAGTTAAACACACACAGCGTCAAGCGCAAGGAATAAGGATCCCAGTTCGAGCCCCCGGCTCCCCACCTGTAGGGAAGTCGCTTCACAGGCGGTGAAGCAGGTCTGCAGGTGTCTGTCTTTCTCTCCCCCCACCTTCCCCTCCTCTCTCAATTTTTGTCTGTCCTATCCAACAACAACTGACAGCAATAACAACAACAATAAACAAAGGAGCAAAAGGGGGAAAAGTAGCCTGCAGGAGCAGTGGATTCCTCAAAGCCACAGTAATAACCCTGGAGGCAAAAAAAAAAAGGCGAGTAGTGGTGTACGCAGTTGAGCGTACATGGACTATGCACGGAACCAGCTTCAAGCCTTTACCCCCCCCCCCCACAGGGGGGAAGCGTCACAAGTGGTAAAGCAGGGCTGCAGGTATCACTCTCCCTTTGTGTCCCCCCCCCCTTAATTTCTCTTGTCATATCCAGTAAAAAAAGAAAAGAAAAAGCCTCCAGGAGCTGTGGGTCCTGGATTCCAATGACTTGGTGACAATAATATATTTAGAGAGATGATAACACACACTGAGGAGCCGGGCAGTGGCGCAGCGGGTTAAGCACACATGGCAGAAAGGGCACAGACCGGCATCAGGATCCCAGTTCGAGCCCCGGCTCCCCACCTGCAGGGGGTCGCTTCACAGTCTTTTTCTCCCCCTCCTCTCTCAATTTCTGTCTTATCCAACGACAGCAATGACGATAAACAACAAAGGCAACAAAAGGGAAAAAAATTTAATTTAAAAAAAGATAACACACTCACGGGGGCTGGCCAGTGGCACACCTGATGGTGCATGTGGATCAGGTTCAAGCCTCTGGCCCTCATTTGCAAGGATGAAGCTTCATGAGCAGTGAAGCAGGGCTGCAGGCATGTTTTCTCTTCCTTCTCAATTTCTCTACAAAACAAAATATTATAAATTTCTCACTTACTAATGAGAGAGGGGAGAGAAGCAGAACCTCCCTCTGGCACACACGTTGCCGCCAGGGACTGAACTCGGGGCCTCGTGTTTGAGAGTCTGGCACTTTACTCGCTCTGTCCCCTCCCAGCCTTTGCTGTGAATGAGGAGATGCTGCCCCTTGGAGGAAATCACACACACAAGTCAGAGGCTCCGAAGCCTGTGGGTTCCCAGCAGAGCAGCTCAGCCATGGGTTCTAGACTGTGTGACTGCCACCCCCCCCCCCCAGGCCAGGGAATGTCCTGGTTTGAGTCAGACAGGGACCGGAGTGGCACTCAGGCTGGCAAAGGCAAGTGGGGACGGGTGCGCTGGCCTGTCTCTGCAGCTGCTAGGGGACACCAAGTTCAACTCCCCTCCCCTCCCGTCGCATTTCCTGTGGTCGTGCTGTTTCCGGGAGCCAGTGTTCCCCCCCCCAGCTGTTTGTGGACAAGGAGCCCAGGCACCCTGTTCTTCCAGCTGTGGGGCTCCAGTGCCCCGTGTTGGCGAAGCTGGGTTGCTGTGACCTGGCCCGGTGTCTCCTGGAAGCCCCAGAGCGGCAGGGCCAGCTCCTCTGAGGCCCCTCTCCCAGACCTGGGGACACCAGGTCCTCCCTGTGCTCAGGGTCCTGATTCTTCTCTCCTGTCCCCCTACCCTGTGGCTTCACCACCTCTGGTGGTGAGACCCCATCCCCAGATTAAGTCCCCTCTGGAGCTAGTGGGGTTCAGGCTGCAGCTTGTGGACTTGGAGGGCCCTAGTGAGCCTCAGTGACAGCGGCCAGAGGTCCCCTCCCCTAAGAATGTCGCATGGCTGGGCTGGAGACAGCTCCCCTGATAGAGCACACAGCTCACTACTGTGGCTGAGGCCCCAGGTTCAAGCTCCCCAGTCCCAGATAGGAGGACAGGGCTGGGATTCCTAGGGAAACGGAACTGGAGAGAGCACTGCTGCTGCCCCCCAGTGGGGCAGGTGGGTGACAGCTGGGATCTCAAAGGTGGTGATGGTGGGGAGAGGGGCATGCCTGGAATGGCCTTGAGTGGCACGAGTGAAGCCTGGCTCCAGGCCAGCTGGCCCCTGGCGTGTGGCACTTTGTGGACATGGCAGGGGTTGGGCAGGGTCCCTCACCTCTGTGTGAGGCTGGGGAGAAGGCAGGGCCTGTGTCATTGTCACCCCAGGCCTGTGCTCTTCGTGCTTTGGAGAGGACAGAGGGAGGTAGCTGGGAATACTGCCGCACTGATCTGCCATCCTGGAGCTCCCTGCTGCCCAAGGCGCCCTCTTGTGGTGCCTGGGCCTGAGCCCCTGGCCAAGGGTGCCCTCAGCCTCTCCTGGCCCCAAACTTCTCATTTTCCAATCTCTCTGCCGCAGCATGGGCACTGGGTATTCTTGGAGCTGGGTATTGTGGCAGGCAGTGGGCCCCGGGACCTCACCTGTCCGTCCTCAGGGGCGGTGCGGCCCTCACTGGAGAGCCTGCTGGCGGCGAGCAGCCACATGCTGAGGGAGGTGCTGGAAGGCCCCCTGGGGGACCCGCTCAAGAGCCTGCGGCTGCCGCGTGAGCTGAACCCCAACAAGAAGTACAGCTGGATGAAGAAGAAGGAGGAGCGGGTAAGGCAGGCGTGGGCGGGTGCCCAGGGGCCAGCTCCCCCAGCTCCGGGCTCTGGGACTCGTCCGTGTGTGTTGCCTGCTCAGCCCAGCCGTGCCCCCCAGATGCTGGCCATGAAGTCGTCTCTGGAGAGCATGGACGCCATGGAGCTGGACTTCCGCATGCGGCTGGCTGAGGTGCAGCGTCAGTACAAGGAGAAACAGCGCGAGCTGGGCAGGCTGCAGCGTCGCAGGCCCTGCGAGTGAGTGCGGGGCGGGGAGTGAGTGAGCAAGTGCTGGGCCCCAGGTGGCAGGCCTGGGTCAGGCAGCTGGGGTGGACGCTGGGTGGCCAGTGGAAGAGGGGTCAGTGGGCCCCCAGGTGGGGCTCTGTTCCTGCCTTGCTGAGTGTGGGCGAGTTGTGGGGCCGGGCCTGCCTTTGTCCGTGGGGGAGGGCACCCGAGAGGAACAGCGGTGTCCTGGGCAGGTTCGTCCGCCGAGCTGGCAGTGGGCAGATGAGGGCATCATAGCCAGTGGCTCTGCTCTCGGCCTGTGACCTGTCCCCGTGCTGTGGGCCCTCGGATGTGAGTGGACACATGAAATGCTGGGTACTGACTGAGCCCTAGCTTGTCAGTTCTCGAGTGAGGACCGATTCTAGCTGGGCGCCGACCTTCCCTGGTGCTCGTCCTGCAGGTTGAGCAAGCCGCTACTGGCGACAGAGGACTATGAGCTGGGCGCAGCGCTGAGGAAGCGACACAAGGGGCCCGAGGAGGAACCGGACGGCAAGCCGAGGGCCCGGAGCCAGGTCTGGGGGGAGCAGGATGCCTCCCTGGACCTCAGGACTCAGGTCGGTTCCTGGGCTGTGTAGAGGGGGCAGCCAAGGCTGGGGAGACCTCGGGCTGAGCAGAGGGGCACAGCCGGCGGGCGGGGTGCACACCTCCTCCCCCTGGGCTGCGCGGTGCCCGCCATGGCCGCTCTGCGCCTCCTGGTTTCTGGGAGTCGAGGGCTCATCCCTGTCATCTCCCCGAGGGCTGTCCAGGGCTGTGCCAGCTCCCTGCCTCTTCCTGCACCACCCACTACAGCCCCCGCCCCCCAGCCCTGAGTGCGCTGTACTGACTGACCTGGCTGCAGGGAGGGGTCTGGCAGGCGGGTAGCAGCCTGGAGATTAAGGCCTTCACGGCCTCGGCCTCGAGCCACAGTGGGGCTCTGCAGCTCCCGCATTCGCTCTCCTGACAAGGTGTTACCTGACTGAGGAAAACAGGAGGCTGATAGCTCTGAAGCTGCGCATCGCACTTTCCCAACAAATGGCTGCGGCTGATGAGAGCTGTGCCAGCAGGCGTCGAGTCTGAGAAATCTCTCGCAGCTCCTGCAGCCAAGGCTCACTCGAGGCACTTCCTTGGCAGCTGGCCACCCGGTATAGGGGCTGGTGCAGGCCGTGCGTGGGTAGTGTTGGCCAGCTGCTGAAGACAGGGTGGGAGCGGGAGCGACTTTCTGGGGTCCTGAATTCAGAGGGGGTGTTGGGAAGGCACGAACACTCCCAGAATGCCGTGTGTCCTGCAGAACTGAGCAGGCCCGCTGTCGGGTTCTGCAGAAGCAGCTGTGGTGGCTAAGGTGCTGGAAACCTGGGGTCCATGTGGGGTTCTGGCTTCTCTCTCCCAGATGGAACTCTTTCTCTCACACGATTTCAGTCGTGGAAACAAGCAGCAGCTGTCTCTTGGGTGCTCCCCGAGCCACTGTTTGTTCATCTGCTGTGAGGGCCCGTGGTGCTGGTGCTCTGCCATATTCCTGGGCAAAAGCAGTCGCGGGGGCAGCTCCAGGGCCTGGGGCCCAGGCATCCTGAACTTGCGCACTGAAGCCCTGGTCTGTTTTGGCCACGTCTCAAAAACAATCTTTAATGTCTAATTTATAAGCAAGAGAGAAGTGAAGCGTCACTCTGGTACCTGTAACACCATAGGGCTGATTCCTGGACCTCTGAGCTTCAAGGACCCTGCTTCACCCCGTGCTACCTCCCTGGCCACAAGTCTCTCTCGTTCATGCTGGAAAGAAATGTCTGTCACCCCACTGTCTTACTGAGCACCAGCCTAATACCGTGGAGTTTCAAGCCGCCCTCTGCCAAGCCGCTCTCCCCAAATCCCCAGCTCTCCAAGTAGGGACACACTCCTTGCACCCCGTGCTCTGATCCGCTGCCTGGGGCTGTGTCTGAACTCATCGGGGTTCCACTGCTGGGCTTGCACTTGGAGGCTCTTTCTCAAAAAGCTTCCATCCCACCTCTCGCTTTAGCTGCTGCAGTGGCTTGTCTGCCAGCCGCCAGCAGGTTTGGTGTGATCTGGGTAAAGTGGAGTGCCAGGCCCTCCATGAACGGGGACCAGTCATCCCCAGGGCACACTGCTTCCTGGTGGTGATGGCTGGAACAGGGCCTGGTGTCAGTTTTTGAAGCTGTCTACCCTTGAAGTAATAATGGTTGGCTTCCTCTAGTCTCTGTGTCTTCTGTTTCTAAGGGGCAGGACCCTTGAACTTCTTCTATGGTGTGGGGCTTATGCATGAGGGGCTCAGCCAGCTCTATTCTCCTCCCTCCATTTGTTTCATGTGGACAGAAAGAAAGAGACAGAGAGGGAGAGACATCATAGGAGGCCCAGGTGGTGGCACACCCGGTTAAGCACACATAGCAGCAAGTGCAGGGGCCTGTTCCCCCCTGCAGGGGGTACGCTTCTGTGAAGATCAGCAGGTGTCTTTCTTTCTCTCCCCATCTCCCCCACCTCTCTCACTTTCTGTCTCATCCATAATAAATGGCCACCAGGAGCCATGGATTTGTAGTGCTGGCACCAAGCTCCAGCGATAACCCTGGAGACAAAAAATGAAAACAAAAAAGAGACTGTAAGGTTGCTCCACCATCCATGGCTCCCCTATGTGGTACCAGGGCTCGAACCCAAGGCCTGGGGTGCGGTGAGCTCTCAGCCGGGCCCTGACCAGACTTCCGATGGGCAGCAGCGCCATGTCCCCCATGAGCGGGCGGGTGCAGGCAGCGTGGGCAGCAGGGCACTCGTCTCTGCCCGCTGACTGCTCGGCTTCTTTCCGCAGCTGAAGATCAAGGAGAAGCAGCTGGCCAGCGACCAGGAGCAGCTGGCCAGCAAGCTGGACAGGGCGCTGTCGCTCACCAAGCAGGACAAGCTCAAGTCGCCCTTCAAGTTCGCCGACGGCGCCGGGGGCAAGGCCAAGGCCAGCGGGGGCTGCGCCAGGTACCTGCCGCCCTACGACAGCCTGCTGGGCAAGGACCGCAAGGCGCTGGCCAAGGGCCTCGGCCTGGCCCTCAAGGCCTCCCGCGAAGGTAAACACAGAAGGGCGGCCAAGGCCAGGAAGATGGAGGCGGGCTTCAAGGCGCGAGGCCAGCCCAAGCCGGCCCACTCCCCGTTCGCCTCGGAAGTGAGCAGCTACTCCTACAGTAAGTAGCGGCCGCCACCCCCGCGCCGTCCTCGGGGGCTCCCTTCCCTCCACCTTTCCGCCACCTTTCCGCCATGAGCGCCCTCGGCCCGCTTCCTCTAGGGCTGCGGCCGGAAGTCGAGGCAGTGGAGGCGGAAGTGCCTGTGGTTGGCGGGCGTCGCGGGGGAGCGTGCCTGTGATTGGCTCACTGCCTGATTGGTGGGTGGGAGCGGAACTCAGCGGCTCTTTCCTGCTCACCTTTGGTTGGTGCGCGGGCAGTTGCCCAGGTAGAGGCCTGGCACCACAGAAATGGAGGCCTCGTGGGCTAGAGTGACTGTTCCCTGGGGGCCTTAGAGCTGGTGGCACTGGCTAGCTTGGCCGGGGCTCAGGGACGTTGGTGGGGCATTTCTATGCTGCCTTCCAGGGACATCCCTCCAACGAGGCGTCTCCTCGAGTGGGGTGTTGAGCTGGGGGGCATGGCTTTGGTGGCCATTGAGCCCTGGACACTCCCAGCGGGAGAGCCCGAGGGACCCAGCCTGCTGTCCAGAGCTCCTGCTCGGGTAGCTGGGTCCCCCCCGAGGCTGGGCCTGCAGCCGGGAGGGTAGTCGATACTCAGTACTTGCAGGTGAATACCTGGTATCCAGGACCCATCGTGTCCGCTGTCCCTGAACCCTAGCCCAAGTGGCCAGGCTGTCAGAGGTCCCTGAGGAGAGGAAGGGGGTGACTTGAGCTGCTTATAGGATTGTGTGTCCAGAGGTACAACTCGAACCCGGAAACCAGAGGACAGTCTCAGGGACTCACATTCCCAGTCCTTTTTTGCTGGTTTCACCCACTGGAAACGGGGGACAGGGTCAGTGGAATAGCTCACATGGATAGCGCACTGCTTTGTTATGTGCACAAGCCAGGTTCGTACCCTGTTGCCACCTCACTAGAGAAAAGCAGTGCTGTGGTCGCTCCATCTCTGTCTCTGTTTGGGAAGGAGAAAGGAAGGGGAACAGCTAAGACCACGGTCGGGCATTGTTCTAGAAGCAGGATTGAGGACCCAGTGTCCTGGAGATGACACCCCAGCCTAGTTCCTGGTGCCCAGCCCTCCCCACCTCCTCTGTCTCAAGAGCTGATGCTGCTTGGAGACCAATAATTAATTTTTGAGCAAGGTCAATAATTTTTGAGCAATAATTAATTTTTGAGCAAGGTCCTCTGGCTTCTGTCATGGGTTCGAGTGGCAGGAGGACTCATCCCCTTGGAGTGTGAGCTCACAGGGCAGAGCTCAGCTTCCTGTGTCCTGGTTCTGCTTCACATGTGGAGGGTTCCGTGGCTCCAGGCCTGTGTCGCCAGCCATGGGGTGGGAGTGGGGGAACACTTCAGAGGTGTGGTGACTGAGCTTCTCAGTGGTGGGGGGGAGTCTGCCATCAGGTGCTGAAATGGGCCCCATTAATGTCAGGGCAAAGCTCTTTTTCTTTTCCCTGAGAGCGCTGCTCAGCTCTGGCTTAACTGTAGTTGAGGATTGAACCTGGGACCTCAGAGCCTCGGGCATGAGTCTGTTTGCAGAACCCTTATGCTGTCTCCCCCACCCGAAGCGCATTTTCTTGAGGCAAGAAGAGGTGTCTCTGGCCTTGGGGTTGCGGCTTCTCAGCTGCCTGCCAGGAGGACATGGGCTGGGCTCTGAGCTGGCAGCAGCCAGGTACAGTGCCAAGCTACTCTGGTCGTTGCTGCGTCTGCGCCTTTGGCTTCCCTGGTTCCAGCACGTGAGGTAGTGGCTCTCTGAGTCTGAGCTGCTCTGGCCCCTGATGTGGTTGACGTGGTCCTCACAGCACTGGCCAGGGCCTTTGGGCACGTTTGTGTGTGTGTGTGTGTGTGTGTGTGTGTGTGTGTGTGTGTAGGGGGATGTGTCCTCCACTCTTGGCCTCCTGGCATTTCTGCTGGTTCTGGAGAGGTGAAGATGGGCCAAGGTTTGCTGCTCCAGGGGGAGTGGCTGAGGAGCTTGGCTTGGAATCACATGGCCCCCCCACCCCCCAACCCTACAGTAGACAAAGATGGGGCCAAGAAAGGCCAGAGAGGAACTCAGGCCCTGTGGGCAGCCCAGAAGCATGCGGCCAGCTTGCTGAGGGGGGGCACCACACAGGGAGGTCAGGGCCATCTCCAGACCCTGCTTTCTGCACTTGGGGGTAACTGAGAGGCCCCAGGCAGCAGGAGGCTTGCCCACAGAGGGGCTGAGCTGCTGGAGGTGGCTGGCACACCTGGCATTGTCCCCCAGGGGTGTCACCAGGCTGGGCTGGGTCTCCAGAATGGTGCCCTTCTTCCAACCACCTCTCTGTGTTGGGGTGGGGGTGGTGGGTTCAGAGGAGGCCAGGCTCTGCCTCCTGGTGGCAGCCCCCTCCCCAGTGCTGGGGGAGCCAGGCCGGTGGCCAGCTCTCCAGGAGAACATACCAGTCCCACATGTGGCCTGCTATTTCTCCTGTGATGTGTGAGGGGGTGTGCTCCTTGGGGATCCCTGCTACCTTCCACCACTCACAGCGGGGCTCCATCCCTTCCTTCTTGTCTATGTCAGAGGGTGAGAGATGGAGGGAGGGAGAGAGGGAGAGAAAAAGAGAGAGGAGCCATTACTGCTTCACTGGCCATGAGACTCCTCATGCAGGTGCCTGGGGCTGGACCTCAGGCCCTCACACAGCAAAGTTTGCTACGTGTTGACGTGTCTCCTGGTTCCTCTGTTTTTTAAGTTGAGCTGATTTTGAAGGTGTATTTATTTTCAGTGGTGAAGAGAGGAGTGGGGGGGGGGGAGAGAACCATAGCATCTCTCTGACATGTGGTGCTGGGTATTGAACTTGGGCCTCAAGCTTGCAAGTTTACTCTGCCGCTGCTGTCTCCTGAGCTTTTCTTTCTTTTTCCTTTCTTTCTTGTTTTAAAGATTTTATTTATTTATGAACAAGAAAGGAGAAGAGAGAGAGAGAGAACCAGACGTCACTCTGGTACATGTGCTGCCAGGACCTCATGTTTGAGGGTTCAGTGCTTTATCCACTGCACCACCTCCTGGACCACACTTTCTTTTTTTTTTTCTTCCAGAGCCCCCACTCAGCTCTGGCTGATGGTACTGCTGGGGGGTTCAGTCTGGGACCTCTGGCGCCTCAGATGGGAGGGTCTCTTTGCATCACCGTTATGCTGTCTCCACTGCCCTTCCCTCCTCCTCCTCCTTCTCAACCTTTCTTTTCCTTTATTTTTAGGGAGAGAGGGAGGGGAGAGTTGAGAGTGGGACAGACACACAGACAGACAGGGAGGGAGGGAGAGAAATGTCCCAGTAGCATTCCAGCACTGCTGAGGAGCTGGGGCTTGAATTTGGGGCCATGTGGGTTGTCAGGTCTATCCATTACTGGGGAGACACCCTGCTGGCTGTGAGGAGAACTTTCTGGGCCTGGGCTGAGCACAGGTGATCATAGGCAACTACAGGTGAAAGGAGCCTGGCCTAGGAGGACCACCCGCCAAGGTGGCCAACACAGCTGACCGGAAGTCACAGAGGGAGTGACATATCACCCGGGGGGTATAAGGACCCCGAGTCCTGCCCTGGCAGGGCCCAACTCACTCTGCTCCCACCTGCTTTGACCACAGATACGGACTCGGAGGATGAGGAAGACTTTCTGAAGGACGAGTGGCCGGGCCCAGGCCCCTCAGGCGCCAAACTGCCGCCCTCCCTGCTGTGTGGCCCTGCGGCCAAAGGCAGCAGGCCCTCGGGAGCCCCCAAGCTGGGCCGGCGGGGCCTGGGGGGTGGCCGGACGCTGAGGCCACAGCCCACAGGCAGCCGGAAACAGCCCTTCTGCCTGCTGTTCCAGGAGCTGGACCGCTCCTCCCTGAGCGACTCCTCCGAGGAGGACTCGTGCGACCAAGGTTACTAGCTGCACACGCACACATACACACACACACACACACACACACACCCGGGAGGGGAGGCGGGCGGCTCTCTGCCTCCCCCCTGCGCCCCCTAAGGCCTGGCCCTCCGCTCCAGCGAGGCCCACGGGGACCCCTGTGACCGCAGCCGAGCTATCTGTACTCGGGTTTGGTGACGCCGAGCCTTATTAAACACTTGGAGTTGGTTTTTAACTCAACGTGTGTGCCTCGTCTCTCTTGCTGTGTCCTCACCTGCCCGCCAGGGCCCCCCACCCGCCCCCTCATCTCGTGCCTCCCCTCCCCTCGCAAGGCCAGGGCTGTGGTGGGGGATAGGTGGCTTCTCCTCTATTATCCAAATATCCCTGCTCAGGCTGCAGCCACCTCTGCCCGTCTGTGCTGAGTGACCCCAGCAGCTGGGTTCGCTGCCCCCTGCCGGGCACAGGCAGGACCCCCTGAAGGCCAGCCCCACACCTCCCTTATAAAGCAGGGGTCTGGGACCCCAAGAAATGCCCAGCTCTGATGTCAGGGTGAGGGGTCCCAGGGAGGAGCAGCCACAGGGCCCTGAGACTCCTCCTCAGGACTAGGGCGCCTTCGGGTCTGGGAGGCCATGCAGGTGCCTCCCTGGGAGCCCCCAAGGCACAGAGAATTCGAGGTGTGCCAGACAGGCCCCTAGCTCACCTGATGCCTTCCCCAGCCCCGACATCCTGGCCTATCCCCCGCTTCTATGTCCAGCCCTCAGTTCCCCAAAGCTGGGGTTCACGGCTTCCCCACACAGGAACTTGGCCCCCAAGAAGAGACAGTTCAGTGCCCCACCTTCATCCAGGTGCCCCCCACCCCCCAGCAGCAGGTGGCCTGCAGGGATATTTGTGTAATAGCCCCGCTGCTCTGAGCACCCCGCTGGCTTGGCTCCCTGTGTCTCCCCCCACCCCCCATGACGCTTTGAATGTCTGTTTTGGTCTCTTGCATTCGCTGTCACGCTGCACTCCGGACGCAAAGCCAAGGCTGGGAGTAGGGCAGACGGCACGCCGGCTCCGGCCACGGGCCTGGCCGGGCTCAGGGCTCCGTAGGTAGGCATGCATCCCCCCTGCCCGCCCCCACAGCCACCCGCACAGCCTCCCCACCACCACGCAGCACGGCGGGGGACTGCCTGCAGAGACAGTACTCCCACCTAACCCACCCCCACCCTGGGATTCTTGGGCTCCCCCTGCAGTCCCCGTGGTCTCACAGCTGTGGACTATTCCAGAAGTCTTTCTCACCCCCCACCGCCCCCTCCCTCAGACCAGGCCACATGCAGCCGAGAGGCTCTCAGCACCTGAGTTTGGTCTCTGTGAGCACCTGGTCTCTGGCTGTGATGGGACACCCCCCTCCCTCGCATCACCACACCCTCATAACCCCACAGACACAGGCAGCATCCAGGCTTCTGGAGACCCAGAGGCGTGGGTGGGAGAAAGTTCTGGAGTCTCCACACTCAAGCAGCCCAGGGAGGATAGCTGTTGGAGGGCAAGCTGGCCACCCCACCCGCCCGGGGGTGGGGGACCCCCTTCCCCAGTGGCCACCCCCAGCCAGGGCTGACAGGACCGCGAGTCTGCCTACACTTAGCCTGCTTTGCGCCCTGGTCCTGGGCGCAGGCTGGCGGTCGCAGGAGTGAGCGCTGCCTGACGCCTCCCCCCGCTCCCCTCCATCTGCCTCATCCACCCCTGCAGAGCAGCCCCCTAACAAGCCCCGGCTCTCTCCCCCCTCCCCTCTCCTCTCCCCCACTTCCCTCTGGTTCAGGACTGCCTCTTGTGGTCTGAAATCTGGGCTCCCGGAAGTGGGCAGGCAGAGCCTTCGCACTTGTGGGCACCCTGGCACCCCACTTTCGGCTCCAAGTTGGACGCAGCAAGTGGAGGGGGGGGGTAGGCTGGCTGGAAGCAGGAGAAGGTGGCTCAGCCTCTGGGAGGGCTCCCTGCAGGGTCCTTGCTGGGTCCCAGCCTCAGGTAGGCAGCCACCCCCCCCACACACACACCATGGAGCCAGCTGCCTTGTCTCCCCAGAAAGCCCAGAGCCGGTGAGGCCCTCCCAGCCCACATTCTTGGGGCGCCAGTTTCAGGGGGCCACACCCCTTCTGTTCCGATGGCTCCTGAGTGGTATGGCCTTACGGGGTGGGGGGTCGTGGAAGGAAAGAGAGGGGAGAGAGATCTCCACAGAGAGACAGACGGAGCCATGAAGACAGGGCAGAGTTGGGTCCGAGATGCCGGCTTAGGGCTCTCCCTGGGGGACGTGGAGACAGGTGACGACATTTTGCAGGATGGGGGTGGGGTGGGGTCAGAGCCTCTTCCTGGGTGCTCTGGGCGCCAGGAAGTCCCAGGGCTGCACCCCAGGTGTTCAGAGATGCACCGCACTTCATGGGTGGGCAGGCTCTGGATGCCAGAGCCCATTCTCGGCTTCACCGAGGGGCTACCCAGCCCCACCCCCAAGGGGCCAAACTGCACCATCTCCTGCTGCCACCCAGCCTCCCAAGTGCCCGGACCCCAGCCTGAGCCCCCGGGACCCCGTCCTCCCTCCTCCCCTTCCTCTCTGGCCTTCTTCTCAGTCTTCATGTTGTCCATGTGTGAGCTGTGTGTGGAGAGCGCGCCCTGTCTGTGTGTCCCTCACCGTGCATGTCTGTGCTCCCTTCTGGAAACCCACTCTGGCCCCCACTGCCGCCCGCCTGGGGCCCCCTGGGATGATGAGCACAGGGAGGCTGTGGGCTGGTTTGGGGTCCACCCAGCTGGTGAGGCTCCAGGAGCCCAAGGCTGGGGGGCCGGGCCCCCCTCTGACTTGCCCCTGTCTTGTACACGCCAGATGAGAGCTCCGAGGAGGACATGGAGGAGGATGCAGATGAGGTGGTCGGCTTCCGGCGGGGGAACCGGGAGCGGCCACTGTCGCCCGGCCCTGAGGAGAGCGGCCTGGGGCTTCTGGCCCGCTTTGCTGCCAGTGCCCTCCCCAGTCCCCCCGTGGGGCCCCCCCTGTCGCTGGTGCAACTAGAGGCCAAGCAGAAGGCCCGGAAAAAGGAGGAACGACAGAACCTTCTGAGTGAGTGCTCCCGGGGCCCCCCCCCCAGGAAGACTCAGCAGGAGGGGCACCTGCCTCCCCAGGCTGGCCAGGACTCCCACGCCCCACCCCATCTGGCCCAGCCCCCACTTCTCAACAGCAATGAGATCCAGTCTGCACTGAGTCTCCTTCCAGCTGGGCCCCTGCTGGGCTGTCTCTCCCCGTCTCTGTCTCTATCTGAAACAGCTTGGAGCTGTGAAGCCCCAGTGACAGCAACAACGAAGTCTTTTAAGTTTATTTTTGTTATCGTCTTTATTTATTGGATAGAGAGGGAGAGAGATCCCAGTTTCAACCCCCCACACCACCATAAGCCAGAGCTGAGCAGGGCTCTGGTTAAAAAAGAAAAACGAGAGGGAGCAAGACAGAGAGACACTTGCAGCCCTGCTTTGCCACTTGCAAAGCTTCCCCCCACCCATGGGGATGCAGGGGGTCAAGCCCAGGTCCTTGCACACTGTAATGTACACTCAGCCAGGTACACCACCGCCCGGCCCCGAAACTACAAAGTCTGAGGGGAAAAAAGGCAAAGTCCTCTAGGCAGCCCGGCCAGTGGACACTGCTGCGTCCCCACAGGAGTGTCTGGTGCTGACGTGGCCAACACCTGAGGCTAACAGGTTCCAGGACAGTTGCTGACAATTAGTCTGTTTTTGCGACAGATGGAAAGTTTCATCTAGGTGTGCATCTTTCTTCCTTTCTGTCTTTCTTTCTCTCTTTCTTTCTTTCTTGCCTCCAGGGTTATTGCTGGGGCTCAGTGCCTGCGCTAGAAATCCACTGCTCCTGGAGGCCATTTTTCCCCTTTTGTTGCCCTTGTTTATCATTGTTGTTGTTATTATTGTTGGATAGGATAGAGAGAAATGGAAAGAGGAGGGGAAGACAGAGAGGGAGAGAGAAAGATAGACACCTGCAGAACTGCTTCACCGCTCATGAAGTGACCCCCCCCTGCAGGTGGGGAGCCAGGGGCTTGAACCGGGATCCTTGCACCAGTCCTTGGGCTTCACACCATATGCGCTTAACCCGCTGCGCTGCCACCCAGCCCTGGATTTTCACCTTTTTATTATTTTTTTATTTTTAATTATTTTTATTGTTGTAGTTATTATTGTTGTTGTTACTGATGTTGTTGTTGTTGGATAGGACAGAGAGAAATGGAGAGAGGAGGGGAAGACAGAAGGGGAGAGAAAGATAGACACCTGCAGACCTGCTTCACCGCCTGTGAAGTGACTCCCCTGCAGGTGGGGAGCTGGGGGCTTGAACCAGGATCCTTACACTGGTCCTTGGAGGATTTTTAGTTTTTTTTTTTATAAAGTTTTTTTAAAATTTTATTTATTTATTTATTTATTTATTCCTTTTGTTGCCCTTGTTGTTTTATTGTTGTAGTTATTATTGATGTTGTCGTTGTTGGATAGGACAGAGAGAAACGGAGAGAGGAGGGGAAGACAGAGAGGGAGAGAGAAAGATAGACACCTGCAGAACTGCTTCACCGCCTGTGAAGTGACTCCCCTGCAGGTGGAGAGCCGGGGGCTCGAACCGGGATCCTTCCGCTGGTCCTTGTGCTTAGCGCCATGTGTGCTTAACCCACTGCGCTACCGCCCGACTCCCAGGATTTTTACTTTTTAAGGTAAGGTACCTGGTTGAGCTCACATATTACCATGCACAAGGACCCAGGTTCGAGCTCCTACTTCCCATCTGCAGGGGCAAGCTTCATGAGTGGTGAAGCAGGTCTGCAGGTGTGTCTCTCCCTCTCTCTCTCCCCCTGCCCTCTCAGTTTTTCTCTGTTCTGTCAAGTAAATAGAAAAAAATGGCTACTGGGAGCGATGGGTTGATAGTGCCGGCACCAAGCCCCAGCGATAACTGTGGTGGGGGGGCAGAGAGAGAGACTAAAACAAACCTTTTGGTAGACAGACGCCAGATGAGTAAGTGGTGAAGCCAGTGTCCTTAACGATAAAGTCACTGCACAAAGCTAGAACCTCAGGCGGGTCTGATCAGAGCAGGAGGGAAAGTCTGGCATGGCTGGGAGTCCCCCAGCTGGTTGTCTCCAGCTGGCTGGCTGTCTGTCTGTCTCCAACTGTGTTCAGCCCCGAGGACATGGGGGAGCCCCAGCCCAGGGAGGTTCTCCAGCAGCGGTACAGTGTTGTGGTGTCTCTCTCTTTCTCTCTGTTTCTCACCCTCTTTTTTTTTTAGGCCTCTATGTGAGCACAGATGTAAACCGTGCTGAGCCGTTCCCTTGCTCTCCTCAGTACTGCTTGTTTAATCTCCCCTTCCTCTTGGATTCATGGGTTTTTTTCAAACTTTCAAAACCTCAGCGTTCACTCACTACTCCTGGGAATCCAGTTGAGGCAACAGAAGATAACCCACTGGGCAGGGTCGGCCTGGGTTCTCACCTAGGCACTGCATGGAGCATCGTCACACCAGGGGAAGCTCTGGCACTGTGGTGTCTCCCCCTCCGTCCGTTGTTTCTCTTTCTACCTTTCCTTCTCTCTCTCTCTCTCTCTCTCTCTCTCAATTAAAAGGGATAAAGGGATTAAAAAGTTGGTCCAGGAGTCAGGCAGTAGTGCAGTGGATTAAGCGCAGGTGGCACAGAGTGCAAGGACCAGTGGAAGGATCCTGGTTCGAGCCCCCGGCTCCCCACCTGCAGGGGAGTCACTTCACAGGCGGTGAAGCAAGTTTGCAGATGTCTATCTTTCTCTCCCACTCTCTATCTCCCCTCCTCTCTCCATTTCTCTCTGTCCTACCTAACAACGACAACATCAATAACAACAACAATAATAACTATAACAACGAAAAACAACAAGGGCAAGAAAAGGGAAAATAAATAAATTTAAAAAGTTGGGGGGCAGGTGGTAGTGCAGCAAGTTAAGCACATGTGGCGCAAAGCGCAAGGACCGGCGTAAGGACCCCGGTTCAAGCCCCCGGCTCCCCACCTGTAGGGGAGTCGCTTCACAGGTGCTGAAGCAGGACTGCAGGTGTCTATCTTTCTCTCCCCCTCTCTGTCTTCCCCTCCTCTCTCCATTTCTCTCTGTCCTACCCAACAACAATAGACAACAAGGGCAACAAAAGGGAAAAAATGGCCTCCAGGAGCAGTGGATTCATAGTGCAGGCACCCAGCCCCAGCAATAACCCTAGAGGCAAAAAAATAATAATAATAAGTTGGCCCAGGAGTGGTGGAGTCATACACGCACACAAATCCCCAACACCACACACCCACGCACAAAAATAGCATGAGGCTGGGAGACAGCATGATGGTTCTGCAAACACTCTCCTGCCTGAGGGTCTGAGGCTCCAGGTTCATTCCCCAGCACTGCCATCAGCCAGAGCTGAGCAGGGCTCTGGGAGAGGGAAAAAAATGAAGGAAGGAAAGAAGGCAGGCTAGAGGGGCCAGTAAGTGGTTCACCTACTAGGGTGCGCACATCACCAGGCGTGAGAACCCAGGTTCGATCCCCCAGGCACCACGTGGTGTGGGTGGCGCTGGGGTGTCTCTCCTTCCTGACCCTCTCTGCCTCTCACCGTGTATCTGGAGACAAAACAAAACAAAACAAAGCACAGCCTCTAGGAGTGGTGGAATTACACAAGCACCATGCCCCAACAGTAATCCTTCAGGAAAAAAAAAAAAAAAAAAGAAAAGAAACGGCAGAGGGCAGGTGAGACAACTTAGTGGTTCTACAAGTAGCTTTCCTACCTGAAGCTCTGAGGTCCCAGTTTCAATACCCCGCAACACCTTCAGCCAGAGCTGAGCAGGGCTCTGGTAAAAAAATTATTATTATTACTTGTATTGTTTTTACCAAAGCCCTGCTCAGCTCTGGCTGGTGGTGGTGCGGAGAACTGAACCTGGGATTCAGAGCCTTAGGCATGAGAGTCTTTTTGCAGAACCATTATGCTTATTACACCACCCTAAAATTTTTTTTAAGTTTTTTGTTATCTTTATTTGATAGAGAAAGCCAGAAATCAAGAGGGAAGAGGAAGAGAGACAGAGAGACACCTGCAACACTGCTTCACCATTTGCAAAGCTTTCCCTCTACAGGTGGGGACCAGGGCTTTGAACCTGGGTCCTTGCGCCACCACCTGACCCTCGCCCGTTTTTTTTTTTTTTTTTTTTTTTTTTGCCTCCAGGGTTATTGCTGGGGCTCGGTGCCTGCACTATGAATCCACTGCTCCTGGAGGCCATTTTTCCCATTTTGTTGCCCTTTTTGTAGTTGTTATTGTTATTGTTGTCATAGCTGTTGTTGGATAGGACAGAGAGAAATCAAGAGAGGAGGGGAAGACAGAAAGGGGAGAGAAAGACAGACACCTGCAGACCTGCTTCACTGCCTGTAAAGCGACCCCCCTGCAGGTGGGGAGCTGGGGGCTCGAACCAGGATCCTTATACCGGCTGTTGCACTTTGCGCCATGTGCACTTAACCCGCTTTGCTATTGCCCAACTCCCCCCCTTTTTTTTTTTAAAGAAAAAAGAAGAAAAACAAAACTAGAACTGACCTTATATATTTGACCATGTCTCTGGTACCTGCTGTTCTTGGTTCTTGTGAGAGCTTTTTGTGAAAGATTCCTTAAGGTCTATTCCAGTTTACCAGCTGCAAATGGATTTTTTTTTTTTGCCTCCAGGGTTATTGCTGGGGCTCGGTGCCTGCCACTACGAATCCACTGCTCCTGGAGGCTATTTTTTTCCCCTTTTTGTTGCCCTTGTTGTTTTATCATTGTTGTGGTTATTATTGTTGTTGTTGCTGCTGCTGTCGTTGCTGGATAGGACAAGAAATCAAGAGTGGGAGAGAAAGATAAGACACCTGCAGACCTGCTTCACCAATTGTGAAGCGACCCCCCTGCAGGTGGGGAGCCAGGGACTAGAACCAGGATCCTCACACGGGTCCTTGGGCTTTGTGCCATGTGCGCTTAACCCACTGCGCTACTGCTCAAAACCCCTCCCCCTTCTTTCTTTCTTCCTTTGCCACCAGGGTTTTCTCTGGGGCTCAGTGCCTGTGTAACAAACCCACCACTCCTGTCATTCCCCCTCCTCCATTATTATTACTTTTTTCTTTCTTCTGACAGAGACAGAAATGGGGGGGGGCAGTGGTCCAGGATGTGGCGCAGTGGCTAAGGCACTGGACTCTCAAGCATGATGTCCTGAGTTCAGTCCCCAGCATCACATGTACCAGAGTGATGTCTGGTTCTTTCTCTCTCTCCTATCTTTCTCATTAATAAATTAATAAAATCTTAAAAAAAAAAAAAAAGAGATGGAGGGGAGGTGGGGAGAGAAGCAGCTGCAGTGTTGCTTCATTGCTCATGAAGCCTCCCCCCTGCAGGTAGGGACAGGGACTCCAACCTAGGTCCTGGCATAGGGTGGCATGTGCCTTCTGCCCCCTGTCCACCCGCTACAATTCCCAGCTCTGGCCCGGGCTGCCCGTGGGAGGAGGGAGCCTTTTAGGGGGACCCCGGCACAGCCCCCCTCTCCCCCACCTACAGGTACTGAGTTCGAGTTCAGCGACTCCGAGGCCGAGGTCAAGGTGCGGAGGCCCAAGAAGGGGCTCGGGGAGCCCGGGCCCCCGCTCTCTGGGCCCAGTGCCGGTGCCCGCGGCCAGCGACCCCCCAGCCCCAACAAGGCCAAGCTGGCCACCGAGAAGGGGCGCAGGGCAAGGCGGCTGAGGGGCCCCCGGGAACCAGGCCTGGAGGCAGGGCCTGAGGGCAGCGACGATGAGCTGTGGCCCCGCAGGCGCAGCGAGCGCATCTTCTTGCATGACGCGGCCCTGGCAGCCCCCGCACCCAGGGCCCCTGCGCCCCCCGCCAAGGCCGGCCGCTGCAGGCCCGGCCCACCCAGCCCACGCAAGGACAACCGGGCCCGCGACAGGAAGGACCCCAGGAAGGTAGGGGTGCCCGGGGGCCTCCAGCACTGGGCAGGGCTCAAGGCCCTGGGTGCAAACCCCAGCTCCACATGGGAGTCGCTGATGGCACCAGGGAGAGCTCCATGACTGGTGGAGCCATGCTGTGGGTGGCAGCGTGGGGCTGTGATGTCTGTCCTCTCTTCTGTCTCTCTTCTCAATAAATAATAAACTCAGGTGGGACTGGGCAGTGCCACACATGGTTGAGTGTGTATGTTACAGTGCACAAGGACCCGGGTTCAAGCCCTCAGTCCCCACCTGCAGGAGGGAAGCTTCACTAGTGGTGAAGCAGGGATGCAGGGATTTCTCATCCTCTCTCCCTCTCTGTCATCTCAATTTCTCTCTGTCCTATAAATAAAAAAGTAAAAATTATTTTTTAAAATTAGTGTTGGGGGGCCAGGCTGTGGTGCACTTGGTTAAGCGCACACATGACAGTGCACAAGGATCTGGGTTCAAGCCCCTGGTCCCCCAGCTGCAGAGGGAAAGCTTCACGAAAGGTGAAGCAGGGCTGCAGGTGTCTCTGTGTCTCTCTATCTTCCCCTCTCCTCTCAATTTCTCTGTCTCTATTTAATAAATAATAATAATAATAAGTAGGGCCAGATGGTGGGGCACCCAGTTGAGTGCATATGTCATCATGAACAAGGATCCAGGTTCAAGCCCTGACTCCTGCCTGTAAGAGGAAACTTTATGAGTCGTGGAGGGCCGCAAGCATCTCTGTGTCTCTCTCCCTGTCTCCTCCTCTCCTCTCAACTTCCTGTCAATGAACAAATAAACAATTATTAAAAAAAAAACTAGTGTATAAATAAATAAATAAAATTTAAAAATAGGGCTTGGGTGGTGGTGCACCTGACTGAACACATATGTTGTCATGCACAGGGACCCGGGTTCGAGCCACCAGCTCCCCACCTACAGGGGGAAAGCTTCACAAGAGGTGAAGCAGGGCCGCAGGTATCTCTCTGTCTCTCTCCCTCTCTATCTCTCTCTCCTCTCAATTTCTCCTTGTCCTGTCCAATAAGTAGATAACGCTAACCTGGGTTGCATTGGGAGCTCACAGGTGTGGGGGGGCGTGCCTCGCTATGCGCACAGCCCAGCTTCCAAACCTGGCTCCACACAGGAGGTGCCGCAGCACTGGGAGAAACTCCAGGACTGTGGCTTCACCCCCCCCACACACACACACATGCCTGGATGAAAAGAAAGGGTCAGAGGCATGGCCAGGAGGTAGCACAGCGGGTTAAGTGCAGGTGGTACAAAGTGTAAGGACTGGCATAAAGATTCTGGTTCGAGCCCCTGGCTCCCCACCTGCAGGGGAGTTGCTTCCCAGGTGGTGAAGCAGGTCTACAGGTGTCTATCTTTCTCTCCTCCTCTGTCTTCCCCTCCTCTCTCCATTTCTCTCTGTCCTATCCAACAATGACAGCGAGGATAACAATAATAATAATAACAACAAAAACAAACAATAAAGGGCAACAGAAGGGAAAAGATGGCCTCTAGGAGCAGTGAATTCTTAGTGCAGGCACCAAGCCCGAGTGGTAACTCTGGAGGCAAAGAAAAAAAGAAAAAGGGTCAGAGGGAGGTCGGCTGGTGGCACACCTGGTAGAGCACATATATTACAACACACAAGGACCCAGGTCTGAGCCTCCAGTCCCCACCTGCAGGGGGAAAGCTTCATGAGTGGTGAAGCGGGGCTGCAGGTGTCTCTCTGTCTCTCTTCCTCTCTCCCTTCTCCTTCCTCTTGATTTCTCTCTGTCTCTATTGACGAGAAAGAAAGAAAACATTAAGGAGCAAGTGGAGCAGTGTCCCAACTGACAGAGTGCCAGGTTCTCATTCCTGAGGCCGCGGGTTCAGTCCCCAGCACTGGGATGCTCTGCTTCTCTCTCCCCTCTGCCTCACGTGAAACACTCTCATATATCATCAGTTAAATAAATCTTTAAAAATAATAAAATAGGGGGCCCGGCGGTGGCACAGCGGGTTAAGTGCACATGGCAAGAAGTGCAAGGACCGGCATAAGGATTCCAGTTTGAGCCCCCAGCTCCCCACCTGCAGGGGGGTTGCTTCACAGGCGGTGAAGCAGGTCTGCAAGTGTCTATCTTTCTCTCCTCCTCTCTGTCTTCCCCTCCTCTCTCCATTTCTCTCTGTCCTGTCCAACAACAACATCAATGGCAACAACAAGGGAAAGAAAAAAAAAAAAAAGGCCTCCTGGAATAGTGGATTCATGGTGCAGGCACTGAGCCCCATAGATAACCCTGGAAGCAAATAATAATAATAATAATAATAATAATAAGGAGTCGGGTGGTAGCACAGCGGGTTAAGCGCAGGTGGCGCTAAGCACAAGGACCAGCGGAAGGATCCCGGTTCGAGCCCTCGGCTCCCCACCTGCAGGGGAGTCACTTCACAGGCGGTGAAGCAGGTCTGCAGGTGTCTGTCTTTCTCTCCTCCTCTCTGTCTTCCCCTCCTCTCTCCATTTCTCTCTGTCCTATCCAACAACAATGACATCAATAATAACTACAACAACAAAACAACAAGGGCAACAAAAGGAATAAATAAAAATAAATAAATAAATATATTTTTAAAATAATAATAATAATAATAATAAAATAGGGGGTCGGGCGGTAGCGCAGCAGGTTAAGCACACTTGGCACTAAATTCAAGGACCGGCATAAGGATCCCTGTTTGAGCCCCTGGCTCCCCACCTGCAGGGGAGTCGCTTCACAGGTGGTGAAGCAGGTCTGCAGGTGTCTATCTTTCTCTCCCCCTCTCTGTCTCCCCTCCTTTCTCGATTTTCTCTGTCCTATCCAACAACAACAACATTAATAACAATAACCACAACAAGGGCAACAAAATGGGAAAAATGGCCTCAAGGAGAAGTGGGTTCGTGGTGCAGGCACCGAGCCCCAGCATAACCCTGTAGGCAAAAATAAATAAAAAATAAAATAAAATGAAATAGGAGGCTGGGCGGTAGTGCATTGAGGAAGCACACGACAAAAACGGCAACATAATGGGAAAAATAGCCTCCAGAGCAGTGGATTTGGAGTGCAGGCACCGAGGCCCAGCAATAACCCTGGAGGCAAAATAATAATAATAAGGAAAAGAGCTGGGAGCAGGGAAACTACCTTGGTTTTGAAAAAATTAAAAGTAGGGGGCAGGTAGTGGTCCACTGAGCTGAGCACACACATCACCATGTGTGAGGACCTGGGTTCAAGCTCCGGCTCCACACCTGCAGGGGGCACACTTCACCAAGTGGTGAAGCAGGGCTGCAAATGTCTCTCTTTCCCTCTCCCCCTCTATCTCTCCTTCCTCTATCATCTTCTCTCTATCCTGTACGATAAATAAAAAATAAATAGGGAGCCAGGCAGTAGCACAGTGGGTTAAGTGCACATGGTGCGAAGAGCAAGGACCGGTGTAAAGATCTGGGTTCAAGCTCCCGGCTCCCCACCTGCCGGGGAGTCGCTTCACAAGTGGTGAAACAGGTCTGCAGGTGTCTGTCTTTCTCTCCCCCTCTTGTCTTCCCTTCCTCTCTATTTCTCTCAGTCCTATCCAATAACAATGACAGCAATAACAATAACAATAAACAAGGCAATAAAAAGGGAAAAAATAGCCTCCAGGAGCACTGGATTTGTAGTGCAGGCACTGAGCCCCAGTGATAACTCTGGAGGCAAAAAAAAAAAAAAGTGAAAAAATATATATATTTTAACAACGATAAAACAAGGGCAACAAAAAGGAAAAAAAATAGCTTCCAAAAGCAGTGGATTCGTGATGCAGGCACCGAGCCCCAGCAATAACCCTGGAGGGGAAAAAAAAAAATCTGTCAAATGGATTTAAAGTAACTGCTAAGTACGACACTGTAGGCAACACAGTGCCCCGTTTCTGAGTCTTTCCTTCCACAGCCCAACCCCCCTCCTGTTGTCCACAATCACCAACATTCAGATAGTGATGTTCCTTTCTTTACCAGAAAGAAATCCCAGATGTTCTCTGATGAAACTCCTTGGGAAGTTTTTGTTGTAATATTTGTTTTCCTGGGGAGTGTAACTTCTCAAGACTAGATCTCCATAGCTCTCCCCCAGTCCCGCACCCCCCCCCCCCCAGTCAATAGTGTGCAACCCAGGTTGAGGCCAGCCTCCAGCACACTGAAGGAAGTTTCTGCGCTGGGGTTTCTTTCACTATCTCTCTGCTTTTCTTCATCTATTAAAACAACAACAACAACAAATATATATATATATATATATATATATATATATATTTTTTTTTTTTTAAAGAAGAAAATGGGAAAACTCAACTCAGGGCAGCTGGCAGCCTTGTGCCTGTGTGTGGCTCCCATGTCCCTGGTGCTCTGAGAGGGCAGACAGTGGGGGGGCACAGGGAGCCCCTGAGGCAGAAGCTAGCTGTCTCCAGCCCGAGCCTAGGGGCTCCCCAGCTTCTGTCTGCAGGAACCTCCACATGGCAGCATCCGGGCCTCAGCAGTGCTTGGCTGCTGGGGGCCACGTAGTTATATCCTCCCCCCATGCGCACTTCACAACCCGCTCTTGGCAGGGAGGAGCTTGGACCCAGGCCTCTGTCCGTGCCCCTAATGGAGGGGGCCTCAAGCAGCAGTGGGGTCCCTCTGAAGGGTTACAGTGGCCCCGCAGCTTGTACTCAGACATGCTGCTTAAAAAAATAATCTTTTCGGGGGTCAGGCGGTAGCGCAGTGGGTTAAGTGCACATGACACAAAGCGCAAGGACCAGTGTTTAAGGATCCCAGTTCGAGCCCCCGGCTCCCCACCAGCAGGGGAGTCGCCTCACAGGCAGTGAAGCAGGTCTGCAGGTGTCTGTCTTTCTCTTCCCCTCTCTGTCTTCCCCTCCTCTCTCCATTTCTCTCTGTCCTATCCAACAACGAACAAACATCAACAATAACAATAATAACCACAACAAGGGCAACAAAGGGGGAAAAATGGCCTCCAGGAGGAGTGGATTTATGGTGCAGGCACTGAGCCCCAGCAATAACCCTGGAGGCAAAATAATAATAATAATAATAATAATAATAATAATCTTTTCAATTTATCTATTTGGACATAGATAGAAATCAAGATGAAAGGGGGAGGGAGAGGGCGGGAGACAGATGCGTGCAGCCCTGCTTCTTTCCTCATGAAGCTTTCCCCCTGCAGGTGGGGGCTGGGGGCTCAAACCCGGATCCTTGTGCAAGGGACCATACTGGGCGCACACCAGCACTGAGGTGCCCTGTTGCTTGGGGGCTCAAACCCAGGCTGCCCAGGGCTGGAATGGTCTGCCCCTCTATCTCTTGTTAAAATAAAAACAGGAGTCTGCTATGTGTGTGGTGCTATGGTGAGACAGCATCATGGTTCTGCAGAAAGACTCCTGCCTGAGGCTCTGAGGTCCCAGGTTCAGTCCCCAGCACCACCATCAGCCAGAGCTGAGCAGGACTCTGGGTCATAATGATATAATAATAATAATAATAATCAATAATATTAAACCAGGGAGATAGCATATTGGTTCTGCAAAAAGTCTCTTCTGCCCCAGGCTCCCAGGTTCAATCCCCAGCACCACCATCAGCCAAAGCTGAGCAGGGCTCTGGTCTTTCTCTTTCTTTCTATCTTTTTCCTCCCATCCCACCCCCTCCCTCCCTCTCATTAAAATAAGATAATATTTATTTATTATTGGATAGAGACAGAGAGAAATTGAGAGGGGAGCAGGAGGTAGCAAGGGAGAGAGCTACCTGTATCCCTGCTTCACCACTTGTGCAGCTTTCCCCCTGCAGGGACTTGAACACTTTGAGCACTGTAATGTGAGTGCTTAACCAGGTATGACACCGCCTGTTCCCATAAAATATGTTTTAAAAAATCTTTAAAAAATAATACAGGGAGTCGGGCGGTAGCGCAGCGGGTTAAGTGCAGGTGGCGCAAAGCACAAGGATCCTGGTTCGAGCCCCCGGCTCCCCACCTGCAGGGAAGCCGCTTCATAAGCGGTGAAGCAGGTCTGCAGGTGTCTATCTTTCTCTCCCCCTCTCCATCTTCCCCTCCTCTCTCCGTTTCTCTCTGTCCTATCCAACAACAAAGACATCATCAACAATAACAATAACTACAACAACAAGGGCAACAAAGGGAATAAATAAATACTTAAATAATAATAATAATAATACAAACACAGAAGCCAGGAGTCTGGTGGACTGGGAAAGACAGCACAGTGATTCTGCAAAAAGAATTTCTTGCTTGAGTCTCTGAGGTACCAGGTTCAATCTCCAGAACCACCATCAGCTAGAGCTAAACAGGGCTCTGGGGAAAAAAAGAAGGAAAAAAAGGAAGTAAAAGAAAGAGGAACCATGAAGGCCTGATTTGACATTACAGGTTCAGGCGGGGGTGGGAGAGGGGGGCTGGGCAAGGTTAGGGGTCCCCCTGTACCCCTCCCTCCAACAGCTCCGTCTTTTGCACTCTAAGGCTCTCTGCATCCTATCATTCAGGGCTCTGATGGAGGCTTGGTGCTCAGTTCTTTGATCTTTGTCTGTTCACGAAGGGAGTAGAAGAACCAGGGCACTGCCTGGCACGGACGCCAGGCCTTACACTCTGTGTCCCTGGCCCTCCCGGGTTGGCAGCTTGTCCTCAGATCAGCCAGATACGGGTGTGTGTGTGTGTGTGTGTGTGTGTGTGTGTGCACTCTTCTGGGAGGAGGCTCTGCCTTGAGAGTGGGCAGCCCTCACACTTCTGCCCTCTGGAGGGCAGTGCAGGCCGCTGGGGAGCGCATTTCAGTGGCCACCCGCTGGGCAGAGCTTCACAAGGACAGAGCAGTACTGCAGGTCTCAGAAAGGAAGGGAGGGAAAGAAACCATCGGGAATGATGGATTTGTCTCAGCAGAAACCCCCGTGGCATAAATAATAATAACTGGGACCAAGCGGTGGCACACTAAGTTAAGCACATGTTATACCATGCTCAAGGACCCGGGTTCAAACCCCCACTCCCCACCTGCAGGGAGGAAGCTTCACAAATGGTGAAGCAGGGCTGCAGGTGTCTCTCTCACTCTCTGTCTCCCTGTCCTCTCTCTGTCCTGTCCAATAAAATGGAAAACATCGCCACCGGGAGTGCTGGACTCGTAGTGCCGGCACCAAGTCCCATAGATAAGCCTGGAGGAGAAAAAGGGAAAAAAAGTATTGGACTCTGAGTTCAGTCCCCAGCAGCATTTGTACCAGAGTGATATCTGGCTCTTTCTCATTCTGCCTATCATCTTCATGAATAAATAAAATCTTAAAAAAAAAAAAAGAAGAAGGGAGTCTGGTGGTAGCGCAGCAGGTTAAGCGCACGTGGCGCAAAGCTCAAGAAACAGCGTAATGATCCCGGTTCGAGTCCCCGGCTCCCCACCTGCAGGGGAGTCGCTTCACAAGCGGTGAAGCAGGTCTGCAGGTGTCTATCTTTCTCTCCCCCTCTCTGTCTTCCCCTCCTCTCTCCATTTCTCTCTGTCCTATCCAACAATGAAGAAAGACAAGAATAAGTACAACAATAAAGCAAGGGCAACAAAAGAGAATAAATATATATTTTTTAAAAGTAGTCAAAAGAAAGAAAGAAAGAAAGAAAGAAAGAAAGAAAGAGAAAGAAAGAAAGAAAGAAAGAAAAAGTAACTGGTGGATTGACAACCCTGGTGGCAATCACCATCATCATTATCAGGGGCCAACAGTGGTCAGCTAGGCCACCACACATGTCACCACACACAAGGACCCAGGTTCATGAGTGGTGGAACAGGGCTGCCAGTCTCCCCTGATCTCTCTTTCCCTAATATACATATTTCTCCTCATATTTCTATCTCAATTTCTTTCTGTCCTATCAAATAAAAAATAATTAAAATGATAATTAAAAAGAAAAAAGTGGCACACCTAGTTAAGTGCACATGTTATAATGCACAAGGACCTGAGTTCAAGCCCCTGGTCCTTACCTGGAGGAGGAGAGCTTCACAAGCAGTGAAACAGGGCTGCAGGTGTCTATGTCTCTCCTCGATCGTTCCTCCCCTCTCAATTTCTCTCTCCAATAATAAATATATTTTTTTAAAATGTTATTATCTTTATTAGTAACTGGATAGAGAGCCAGAAATTTAGAGCGAAAGGGAAAAATAGAAATGGACAGAGACAGAGACACACCTGCAGCCCTGCTTCACCACTCGTGAAGCTTTCCCCCTGCATGTGGGAGCCAGGGGCTTGAACCTGGGTCCTTGGGCATAGTAACATGTGTGCTTAACCAAGTGCACCACCACCCAGCCCCAATACAATTTTCTAAAAATAAGATCATTTAGGAATTGGGCGGTAGCGCACTGGGTTAAGCACACGTGGCATGAAGTGCAAGGACTGGCGTAGGATCCCTGTTCGAGCCCCCAGCTCCCTACCTATAGAGGAGTCGCTTCACAAGCGGTGAAGCAGGTCTGTAGGTGTTTATCTCTCTCTCCTCTTCTCTGTCTTCCCCTCCTCTCTCTATTTCTCTCTGTCCTATCCAATAACAATGATAATCACAACAACAACAACAAAAAAACAAAAAACAGGGCAACAAAAGGGGAAAAAATAGCCTCCAGGAGCAGTGGATTCATGGTTCAGGCACTGAGCCCCAGCAATAACCCTGGAGGCAAAAATAAAATAAAATTAAATTAAATTAAAAATAATCAACTTTTTAAAAAGTCCAGTTGACTTCTGCCTTGCGGACATGGGGTGTGGGGTGGGGACATCCCAGAGCGGTAGTTTGGGGACATTCCCACCCGTGTTTGGGACAGGAGCCTGTGTGTGCTCCCTGCCTGCCTCAGCCAGGTGTCCACAGGGGTTGCAGTGCCTGTAGAAGGTCCCGGAAGGTCCCACCATCTGGCCACATGCATGGGCACACGCCATGGCGAGGCCTCAAGGGAGGGGGGTTCTGGCTGGGGGGTGCACAGGGCACCCCCTAATGGCCCCTCACTCTGCTTCCTCCCCCAGAAGAAGAAAGGGAAAGAGGCAGGTACCGGGACCTCACTACCCCTGGAGGCCCGGGCCCCCCTCACCAGTTCTCCGGCTGGTGCCAAGCGGAGCAAGGCCAAGACCAAGGGCAAGGAGGTGAAAAAGGAGGTGAGGGCCTGGGGGTGGGGCGGTCTCCTGGCTATGGCAGGTGTATATGCGTGTGCGTTGGGGGGACTCCCGGGCAGACCCCAAGCTGTGCCCATACCCCTAGCCCCGCGGAAAGGGTGGCGCCGTGAGCAGGCTGATGGAGAGCATGGCAGCCGAGGAGGACTTCGAGCCCAACCAGGACTCCAGCTTCTCAGAAGATGAGCAGCAGCCCGGCGGGGGTGCCGTGGAGCGGCCGCCGACCCCCGGTAGGTTCCCCGAGGGCTGCGTGTGGGGCGCCCAACTTGTGCAAAGGCCCCGGGGTCGGCCGTGACTGCCACTCAGAGGCTGGGGGCCGCTCGGGGAATGGAGGACGGAGGTGGGGGTCCCCGGCCCCCGCCCACCTGTGCCCCCCACAGCTCCCCGTTCGTGCATCATCGACAAGGAGGAGCTGAAGGACGGGCTGCGTGTGCTCATCCCGCTGGACGACAAGCTGCTGTATGCCGGCCATGTGCAGACCCTGCACTCCCCCGACATGTGAGCCAGCCACCCCAGTGCAGGGTGGGCGGGGCAGGGCCTGCAGGACCCCAGCATCAACCTCCCCTGACCCCCACCCCGCAGATACCGCGTGGTGGTGGAGGGTGAACGAGGCAACCGGCCACACATCTACTGCCTCGAGCAGCTGCTGCAGGAGGCGGTGAGAGGGGCCCTGGGCAGGTGGGGGCCTCCCCCCGGGGTTCTCGGGATCCATGGCACTCAGTCCCCACCTTCCAGATCATCGATGTGAGGCCAGCCTCCACACGCTTCCTGCCCGAAGGTACACGCATCGCAGCTTACTGGAGCCAGCAGTACCGCTGCCTATACCCCGGAACAGTGGTCCGAGGTGAGCCCCACCCTTGGGACCCAGGGTCTGAGCCCACGGGACTGTCCCCCCGCCACCCCCAGAATCCGCCCATCCTGGGCTCCCTGGCCCCCAGAAGCCCCACACCCTTCATTCTGCAAGCCAAAGGTAATGTCAGGTTTGGACCAAAGGGTTCAGTAGCATCCTCAGGAAAGTGGGGTGTTGTTGGCAGGACAGGAGGGGGAGGAGGGCAGCCGGCCAGAAAGAGGACAGGTCATAGTCTGGACTCTCAGGCATGAGGGCCCGAGTTCAGACCCTGGCACCAGCTCCTGGGGACAGATGCTCTGGCTCCTCTGTCATCAGGTCATAATTAGGGGCGCCTGTTAACCAACCATGAGGATCCAGGTTTGAGCCCCCACTCCTACCTGCAGGGAGGAAGCTTCACAAGCAGTGAAGCAGGTCTGCAAGTGTCTATCTCTCTCCTTTTTCTCCCTCAATTTATGTCTCTATTGGATAATAATTAAAAATTAATAAGGGGCTGGGTAGTAATGCAGTGGGTTAAAGTGCACATGGTGAGAAACGCAAGGACCAGTGTAAGGATCCCGGTTCAAGCCCCTGGCTCCCCACCTGCAGGGGAGTCGCTTCACAGGTAGTGAAGCAGGTCTGCAGGTGTCTATCTTTCTCTCCCCCTCTCTGTCTTCCCCGTCTCTCTCCATTTCTCTCTGTCCTATCCAACAACAATGGCAACAACAGCAAGGGCAATCAAAATGGAAAATCATGGCTTCCAGGAGCAGTGGATTCATTATTCAGGCACAATTAGCCCCAGTGATAACCCTGGAGGCAAAACAAAAAAAGTCTTAAAAAATTAATTAAGTGGTCCGGGAGGTTGCACACTGGATAGGGCACTGGACTCTCAAGCGTGAGGTCCCAAGTTCCATCCCCGGCAGCACATGTACCAGAGTGATGTCTGGTTCTCTCTCTCTCTCTGCTATCATTTCTCATGAATACATTTAAAAAATTTTAATATTTATTTATTTATTTATCCCCTTTTGTTGCCCTTGTTGTTTTATTGTAGTTATTGTTGATGTCGTTGTTGTTACATAGGACAGAGAGAAATGGAGAAGACAGAAACGGGGAAGACAGAGGGGGAGAGAAAGACAGACACCTGCAGACCTGCTTCACCACCTGTGAAGTGATTCCCCTGCAGGTGGGGAGCCGGGGGCTCGAACTGGGATCCTTACACCGGTCCTTGTGCTTCATACCATGTGCCCTTAACCCACTGTGCTACCGCCCGACTCCCCAAAGTATTTTTTAAAATAAAAAATTAGTTAATCTTTTATATTTAATTGCCACTGGGGTTATTGCTGGACTTTGGTATTTGCAGGACAAATCCACCGCTCCCTATGGCTGTTTTTTTTTTTTTTAATTTTTTTGTAATTTTATTTATTTATTTTCCCTTTTGTTGCATTTGTTGTCTTTTTATTGTCGTTGTAGTTATTGTTGTTGTTACTGATGTCATTGTTGTTGGATAGGACAGAGAGAAATGGAGAGAGGAGGGGAAGACAGAGAGGGGGAGAGAAAGACAGACACCTGCAGACCCGCTTCACCACCTGTGAAGTGACTCCCCTGCAGGTGGGGAGCCGGGGGCTCGAACCAGGATCCTTACACCGGTCCTTGTGCTTTGCGCCACATGCGCTTAACCCACTGCGCTACTGCCGGACTCCAGGCTGGGTTGTTTTTTAAAAATATTTTTTATTTATTTTATTATTAGATAGAGACAGAGAGAAATTGAAAGGAGAGGGAGAGAGACAGAGAGACATCTGCATCCCTGTTTCACCACTTGTGAAGCTTCCCTCCTGCAGGTGGGGACCAGGTGCTTGAACCTGGGTCCTTGTGCACTATAATATGAGCACTAAATCAAGTGTGTCACCAACTCCCTACTTTTTTTTTTATTTATTCTTTTTGTTGCCCTTGTTGTTTTATTGTTGTAGTTATTATTGATGTCATTGTTGTTGGATAGGACAGAGAGAAATCGAGAGAAGAGGGGAAGACAGAGAGGGGGAGAGAAAGACAGACACCTGCAGACCTGCTTCACCGCCTGTGAAGTGACTCCCCTGCAGGTGGGGAGCCGGGGGCTCGAACCGGGATCCTTCTGCTGGTCCTTGTGCTTAGCGCCACCTGCGCTTAACCCGCTGTGCTACCGCCCGACTCCCAACTCCCTACTTTTTTAAAAAAAACATTTAAAAAATACTACGTTACAGAGAGACACACACACCAGAGCCCTGCTCAACTCTGGCTGATGGTGGTGCTGGGGATTGATCACATGATGAATTTACATTTTTCCTGTTCCTCCCTCCCATCCTTCCTTCCTTCTTTTTTTTTTTTTAAAGTTTTTATTTATTTATTTATTTATTTATTTATGAGAAACATAGAAGGAGAGAGAAAGAGCCAGACATCACTCTGGTACATGTGCTGCCGGGGATTGAACTGAGGACCTCATGCTTGAGAGTCCGATGCTTTGCTTACTGTACCACCTCCCGGACCACCCTTCCTTCTTTTTAAAATAATATTTTATTTTATTCATTACAAGATAGGGACAGAAATTGAAAGGGGAGGGGAAAATAGAGAGACACCTGCAGCACTATTTCACCACTCGTGAGGCTTTTCCCTTGTAGGTGGGGACTAGGGACTTGAACCCGGTTCCATTTGCACTGTAATGTGAGCACTTAACCAGGTGTGCCACTGCCTGGCCCTCTTTCTCTCCATCTTTCTTTCCATTTTATCTAATAGCACAGCGAGAAATGGAGAGGGAGGGAAGTGGTAGATAGGGAGAGAGACAGAGAGACCCTGCAGGTGGGCACTGAGCCAGGTCTTGGCACCTCCTCTTCCCCCACACCTGGGCGCCTCCCCATTGTCATGGCTCTCAGGACCTGATGTCTCTCCCGTGTCTCAGTCTCTCAGCAGAGACGCATCCTGGCACTTTGTCAAGAGGAGCCTTCACGGGCTCCCGCCAGGGCCCCTCTTACTTATTGCCAAGATAGTGGCAGGCCCCTGAGTGCACACACTACCCTGTATGAGAACCCCACTTGAACCCTGGGCACCAGGAGGGAGTACCAAGCACAGGGGCAGCTTCATGAGTGGTGGAAGCGGTGTGGTAGGGTCTCTGTTTCTCTTGTCTCTCTGACACTGGAAAGCGAGGATAAAAGAGTTCCCTGGGGGTAGGGGGCGGGGGCCTCCCCAGGGATGTGTCCAGGGAGCGGGGCGTCATCCTGCACCCTTGCCCCACCCCCCAGGGCTGCTGGACCTGGAAGATGATGGT